>NC_059206.1:64300742-64556487 GCF_020615455.1 Coregonus clupeaformis
TGAAAGTGATCCAAAGTAGTATAGGGAATAGGGTGCTATTTGGGGTCCAGCCTCTGTGGCCATAATGTGCGTGAGTACAACGTCTGGAAAGTGATTACCCATGAGAATACAAACACCAGAACATGACCCGTCCTTCAAAACGACTGTTCTTTATCAGGCTCAGTTCTCACTTTGAATGTTTACATTTGAACTGACTAATCAAAAAAATAAATATATATATATATCTACCTACAGTATGTAAATGTTATCTATGCTAACGTACAAACAGTACACCATTACTGACCGTAATCTACACATGCACGAGTGCACACACACACGCACACACACAAACACACACACACACACACACTGTAAGCCAACTACTGCTCAGTGCAGCCAAGAAACGCATAGCGTACTTCCAGAATGAAGACAACATCTGAAAAGCATACAGAAGGAAGGTCAACGGTTGTTCACTGAGTGTGTGTGTGTGTTCACACTGTAAAGGAAATAGTCCACTGTCCTACGGTGTGTGTGTGTGTTCACACTGTAAAGGAAATAGTCCACTGTCCTACGGTGTGTGTGTGTCCCAAAGTGTTGACTGTGTGTCTGACAGCTACCATCTCTCTGAACTGCCTCAACAGAGAGAGGACATACAACACATGATTGAGTGCCTCACAAATGTCACAGCTACTCCTTAAAGGAAGTGTGTGTGTGTGTGTGTGTGTGTGCCTGTGTGTGTACGCCAGTGTGTGTGTGTGTGTGTGTGTGTGTGTATGCGCATGTGTGTGTGTTTGAGAAACTGTCCTACCCAGCTGCTGCTTATGAGGGCTAGGGTCAGAGTGGGGTCATGGCGTGTGTGTGTGTGTGTGTGTGTGTGTGTGTGTGTGTGTGTGTGTGTGTGTGTGTGTGTGTGTGTGTGTGTGTGTGTGTGTGTGTGTGTGCGTGTCTGTGATGTGCGCGCATGCCCGTGCCTCTGTACATGTGTATGAACTTTCAACATGTCAGTTTACTGCACCCATAGCTTCACAATAGGGTAGTGTGTTTACTGTGTGTTGTGTTTGGAGACATTGGATGGATTGACTTCACATTAACCAAATAATTTTCTCTCCTCTGCTCTCATGCTAGCCTCAGGCTACGTCCCAAATAGCACCTTATTCCCAATATAGTGCACTACTTTTCACCAGGGACCATAGGGCTCTGGTCAAAAGTACTGCACTATGTAGGGAATAGGGTGCCATTTGGGACGTAGCCTCAGAGTCCCAAGCACAAGGTCATGTTGCCTCATCCTTCTAGCCCAGACCTTATCTCATTCCCTGTTATCAAAGCTAATGATATCAAATCCACATGATTAACTTGGCCACAGAGAGGATGCATCCTAAATGGCACCATATTCACCATGTAGTGCACTACTTTTGAGCAGAGCCCACATTGCCTCACAGTCTAAGTATGTGACCATACAGGCTCTGGTCACTACATAGGGAATAGGGTGCCATTTGGGACGCAAACAGAGAGTATGTTAGAGGGAGGGTCCGCATGCATTGCCTCACAGTCTAAGTATGACCATCGGTCAGTACGAGACAGAAATTACAGCGATTGAAAGACTGCTCTTTTGTGAGAGGTTGGTTTTAAGTCCAGCTGATTCCAGACAAAATAGGGTTTAACATCTTGTTCTCTAGTAATTGGTTGGCTCTTTTATAATTTTAAGATTTAAGATCACTTTATTGGTCAATTGCACACAAGGTCCAACCAGAATTAGACTTCTGCTTTTAATCCAACCCCTCCAAAGACACACAGGTTTTGTGGAGGTACAGGGGGCTGCCACACTGGGTGCCCCGGGGCGCTGTTGTTGTTTGGGGTTAACTGCCTTGCCCAAGGGCACAACGGTAGGCAATGGGATTTGATACCAGCAACCCTCCGGTTGCCAGCTCACTTCCCACCAGATTTTTCTCGTCGGTCCCGGGATTTGAACTGGCAACCATCCTGTTGCCGGCTTGCCTCTCTAACCGCTAGGCTAACTGCCACCCGAATTATGGTAATTGTGTCAAATCATTATTCCGAATCAAATAATTATCATAATGTCAGATAAACTGTAGGTTTTATTTATGATATTTTGTGTTAGTTGTAAAGTTGTTTTTATCCTTCTTCTAAACCTTCATGCTATAGCCTATATTCATCATGTGAGTAAATTACAATGGTTTAATTCACTGTAAGAGGCTGACCTCTGTTGTTTTCTCTCTCTCTCTCTCTCTCTCTCTCTCTCTCTCTCTCTCTCTCTCTCTCTCTCTCTCTCTCTCTCTCTCTCTCTCTCTCTCTGTCTCTGTCTCTGTCTCTGTCTCTGTCGCTGTCTCTCTCTGTCTCTCTCTGTCTCTCGCTCTCTGTGTCTCCCTCCCTCCCTTCCTCTTTCCCTCCATCTATCCCTCCTTTCAGAGCATAAGAAAGAGTTGAACCCCAGACAGCCTGTGAAGGAATCATCCAGAATCAACCAGCAGCCCACAAAGCAGACAGGGAAGGAAGCATTAAAGGAAACAATCAAGGAGCCAGTGAAGCGTTGTCCATTGATTCTAGGCCTGAGTCGTATCTACATCCAGACCCGGCAGGAGAAACGCCTCCACCTGACCATCGGGGGGCGTGCTTACCTCCTACCTAAAACCTCCCTGATCATTAAATGTCCTGTCCGGCGCTTCCAGGTTTGATCCTATTCCCTTGGTCTTTATTGTTGTAATGGATGAGAACATATGCCATGGCTGGGGTTTCCAACTATGACTGGACATTTAAAATGACTTACATTTCATTTTGTAGATTCATTCCGGCAATAGACAAATCTCCCTGACTAGCTGTTCTGCTCAGCTTGTCAGGAGGTTAAGGCCATTCTAAATTGAGAGGTTGGCATCCTTAGCTCTTATTTTTGCCTTGTGTTTTGTCTTGTATGTTGTATCCAGAAATCCTACATCCGTTGGGAGAAGGACGGCCATCCCCTGCCCAGCTGCAAGCGTCTGGGCATCACCAAATCTGGGTCTCTAAAGATCCACAGCCTAGGTGTCGTGGACAGCGGGGTGTATGTGTGTATCGCCGGCCCTGCCTCCGACACATTCACCCTTAAACTGATTGGCAGCGACAGCAGACTGATCGACCGACCGGTCGAGAACGAATCGGACCCCGAACCCGGCCTAGACCTGACCAGGATACAACCGCGATTCAACCCTCAGGACTGGGACCCCCAGGGTCTTCCTCACTGCCTCCCCTTTACCCCCAGCCTCAAAGGTCCCAGTCTGTCTCTGCTGCCCTCCGGTGGTGTGGAGGCCTCGGTTCTGCAGGTGCAGGCGGGGGCCTCCGGGCTGCAGCCCTGGAGCCTGGAGGAGAGGGTGAGGAACGTGAGTTTACAGGCGGAGACAGGAGAGATCAGCCAGGACCAGGCTTCTCAGATCATCTACACCCTCATCACAGAGATGGCTGGAGCACAACAGGCCTCCACAGAGCAGTGGAGAGGGACCAAGGAGGAGACGGGGAACCCAAAAGGTAACGTTTTGTTACGATATAAAATAATACAATAGAATACAATACAACTTTGTCCCGCCAAGGATGTGACCGTACCAGAATCAAAAACAGCACATACACATCATACACATTAGAAACAGTTATCCTAGCACGCCATGCTGTACATAGACACATATAGGACATAAACACTCACATTCATTCTAAATGAATCTGCAAGTGTCTGAGAAGTTTTTTTTTGCATTATATATAATAGTATAATAGTTATGTAATGTACGCTGCTACCATATAGTTTCTAAATAAACACCAGGTACTTAGCAGGCTGTAGAATAACGTTTAATGCGAGGGCTCTATATTTGGCTGCTGTTAAGGCGGCACTAGTGTCAAACGCATGTTAGTTTGCAATTTCATCATGTAAAAATTGGCGTACTGGTATTTTCCAGCCCTAACACCAGGTTCGGCAATTTATCTGTCTTATATCAGCTCCCTTGCGCTCAGATGGGCTGGGTGGAAATATTTTAGGTGTGTCCTTAAAAACATGATCCAAAGTGCTAATTTCAGGCAGCGCTGATAGTGATATTCAAGACCAACCAAACGCAGTTGGTTATGGCATGAATTTTGACAGACGTCACACACAGTGCCCATATGTACCATATGTTTTGGTGCCTCTATATTTCCTATTTACAAACATAAAAAACGAAAGTTATTTCCCATTTAGTTTTATTTGATTCAAAACCAAGCATAGCCTTCTCTCTTCTCAATGATGGCTTTTTTGTCTGCCAAATGCAATCGCGAAGTAGTCAAGACTGTCGATAAAGGGTTTGCTCCCGAGACCGCTTGGAAATAAATCTTAATCACCAAAGCTTTATCAAAATATCAACTTTGCATTGTAGGCAGGCCCACATTATTTTAGCCATGCAGGTCCCGTTTTGGACGTGCGTAAAACCCCCTCCATTATGTACAACCCAAGCCCTCCCTCAGGCCTACTATAACGAAGGCTGGTTCAACAGCAACCCAAGCCCTCCCTCAGGCCTACTATAATGAAGGCTGGTTCAACAGCAACCCAAGCCCGCCCTCAGGCCTACTATAATGAAGGCTGGTTCAACAGCAACCCAAGCCCTCCCTCAGGCCTACTATAATGAAGGCTGGTTCAACAGAAACCCAAGCCCTCCCTCAGGCCTACTATAATGAAGGCTGGTTCAACAGCAACCCAAGCCCTCCCTCAGGCCTACTATAACGAAGGCTGGTTCAACAGCAACCCAAGCCCTCCCTCAGGCCGACTATAACGAAGGCTGGTTCAACAGCAACCCAAGCCCTCCCTCAGGCTGACTATAACGAAGGCTGGTTCAACAGCAACCCAAGCCCTCCCTCAGGCTGACTATAATGAAGGCTGGTTCAACAGCAACCCAAGCCCTCCCTCAGGCCGACTATAACGAAGGCTGGTTCAACAGCAACCCAAGCCCTCCCTCAGGCTGACTATAACGAAGGCTGGTTCAACAGCAACCCAAGCCCTCCCTCAGGCCGACTATAACGAAGGCTGGTTCAACAACAACCCAAGCCCTGCCTCAGGCCTACTATAACAAAGGCTGATTCAACAGCAACCCAAGCCCTCCCTCTGTCCTACTATAATGAAGGCTGGTTCAACAGCAACCCAAGCCCTCCCTCAGGCCTACTATAATGAAGGCTGGTTCAACAGCAACCCAAGCCCTCCCTCTGGCTGACTATAACGAAGGCTGGTTCAACAGCAACCCAAGCCCTCCCTCAGGCCTACTATAATGAAGGCTGGTTCAACAGCAACCCAAGCCCTCCCTCAGGCTGACTATAACGAAGGCTGGTTCAACAGCAACCCAAGCCCTCCCTCAGGCCTACTATAATGAAGGCTGGTTCAACAGCAACCCAAGCCCTCCCTCAGGCCTACTATAATGAAGGCTGGTTCAACAGCAACACAAGCCCTCCCTCAGGCCTACTATAATGAAGGCTGGTTCAAGAGCAACGCAAGCCCTCCCTCAGGCCTACTATAATGAAGGCTGGTTCAACAGCAACCCAAGCCCTCCCTCAGGCTTACTATAATGAAGGCTGGTTCAACAGCAACCCAAGCCCTCCCTCAGGCCTACTATAATGAAGGCTGGTTCAACAGCAACCCAAGCCCTCCCTCAGGCCTACTATAAAGAAGGCTGGTTCAACAGCAACCCAAGCCCTCCCTCAGGCCGACTATAACGAAGGCTGGTTCAACAGCAACCCAAGCCCTCCCTCAGGCCGACTATAACGAAGGCTGGTTCAACAGCAACCCAAGCCCTCCCTCAGGCCGACTATAACGAAGGCTGGTTCAACAGCAACCCAAGCCCTCCCTCAGGCCTACTATAATGAAGGCTGGTTCAACAGCAACCCAAGCCCTCCCTCTGGCCTACTATAACGAAGGCTGGTTCAACAGCAACCCAAGCCCTCCCTCTGGCCGACTATAACGAAGGCTGGTTCAACAGCAACCCAAGCCCTCCCTCTGGCCTACTATAATGAAGGCTGGTTCAACAGCAACCCAAGCCCTCCCTCAGGCTTACTATAATGAAGGCTGGTTCAACAGCAACCCAAGCCCTGCCTCAGGCCTACTATAATAAGGCTGATTCAACAGCAACCCAAGCCCTCCCTCTGGCCTACTATAATGAAGGCTGGTTCAACAGCAACCCAAGCCCTCCCTCAGGCCTACTATAATGAAGGCTGGTTCAACAGCAACCCAAGCCCTCCCTCTGGCTGACTATAACGAAGGCTGGTTCAACAGCAACCCAAGCCCTCCCTCAGGCCTACTATAATGAAGGCTGGTTCAACAGCAACCCAAGCCCTCCCTCAGGCTGACTATAACGAAGGCTGGTTCAACAGCAACCCAAGCCCTCCCTCAGGCCTACTATAATGAAGGCTGGTTCAACAGCAACCCAAGCCCTCCCTCAGGCCTACTATAATGAAGGCTGGTTCAACAGCAACACAAGCCCTCCCTCAGGCCTACTATAATGAAGGCTGGTTCAAGAGCAACGCAAGCCCTCCCTCAGGCCTACTATAATGAAGGCTGGTTCAACAGCAACCCAAGCCCTCCCTCAGGCTTACTATAATGAAGGCTGGTTCAACAGCAACCCAAGCCCTCCCTCAGGCCTACTATAATGAAGGCTGGTTCAACAGCAACCCAAGCCCTCCCTCAGGCCTACTATAAAGAAGGCTGGTTCAACAGCAACCCAAGCCCTCCCTCAGGCTGACTATAACGAAGGCTGGTTCAACAGCAACCCAAGCCCTCCCTCAGGCCTACTATAAAGAAGGCTGGTTCAACAGCAACCCAAGCCCTCCCTCAGGCCTACTATAAAGAAGGCTGGTTCAACAGCAACCCAAGCCCTCCCTCAGGCTGACTATAACGAAGGCTGGTTCAACAGCAACCCAAGCCCTCCCTCAGGCCTACTATAAAGAAGGCTGGTTCAACAGCAACCCAAGCCCTCCCTCAGGCTGACTATAACGAAGGCTGGTTCAACAGCAACCCAAGCCCTCCCTCAGGCCTACTATAATGAAGGCTGGTTCAACAGCAACCCAAGCCCTCCCTCAGGCCTACTATAATGAAGGCTGGTTCAACAACAACCCAAGCCCTCCCTCTGGCCTACTATAACGAAGGCTGGTTCAACAGCAACCCAAGCCCTCCCTCTGGCCTACTATAATGAAGGCTGGTTCAACAGCAACCCAAGCCCTCCCTCTGGCCTACTATAATGAAGGCTGGTTCAACAGCAACCAAAGCCCTCCCTCAGGCCTACTATAATGAAGGCTGGTTCAACAGCAACCCAAGCCCTCCCTCAGGCCTACTATAATGAAGGCTGGTTCAACAGCAACCCAAGCCCTCCCTCAGGCCTACTATAATGAAGGCTGGTTCAACAGCAACCCAAGCCCTCCCTCAGGCCTACTATAATGAAGGCTGGTTCAACAGCAACCCAAGCCCTCCCTCAGGCTGACTATAACGAAGGCTGGTTCAACAGCAACCCAAGCCCTCCCTCAGGCCTACTATAATGAAGGCTGGTTCAACAGCAACCCAAGCCCTCCCTCAGGCCTACTATAATGAAGGCTGGTTCAACAGCAACCCAATCCCTCCCTCAGGCCTACTATAATGAAGGCTGGTTCAACAGCAACCCAAGCCCTCCCTCAGGCCTACTGTAATGAAGGCTGGTTCAACAGCAACCCAAGCCCTCCCTCAGGCCGACTATAACGAAGGCTGGTTCAACAGCAACCCAAGCCCTCCCTCTGGCCTACTATAATGAAGGCTGGTTCAACAGCAACCCAAGCCCTCCCTCTGGCCTACTATAATGAAGGCTGGTTCAACAGCAACCCAAGCCCTCCCTCTGGCCAACTATAACGAAGGCTGGTTCAACAGCAACCCAAGCCCTCCCTCTGGCCTACTATAACGAAGGCTGGTTCAACAGCAACCCAAGCCCTCCCTCTGGCCTACTATAACGAAGGTTGGTTCAACAGCAACCTAAGCCCTCCCTCTGGCCTACTATAATGAAGGCTGGTTCAACAGCAACCCAAGCCCTCCCTCAGGCTGACTATAACGAAGGCTGGTTCAACAGCAACCCAAGCCCTCCCTCAAGCCTACTATAATGAAGGCTGGTTCAACAGCAACCCAAGCCCTCCCTCTGGCCTACTATAAAGAAGGCTGGTTCAACAGCAACCCAAGCCCTCCCTCTGGCTGACTATAACGAAGGCTGGTTCAATAGCAACCCAAGCCCTCCCTCTGGCCTACTATAAGGAAGGCTGGTTCAACAGCAACCCAAGCCCTCCCTCAGGTCTACTATAATGAAGGCTGGTTCAACAGCAACCCAAGCCCTCCCTCTGGCTGACTATAACGAAGGCTGGTTCAACAGCAACCCAAGCCCTCCCTCTGACCTACTATAATGAAGGCTGGTTCAACAGCAACCCAAGCCCTCCCTCTGGCCTACTATAACGAAGGCTGGTTCAACAGCAACCCAAGCCCTCCCTCAGGCCTACTATAAAGAAGGCTGGTTCAACAGCAACCCAAGCCCTCCCTCTGTTCGACTATAACGAAGGCTGGTTCAACAGCAACCCAAGCCCTCCCTCAGGCCTACTATAATGAAGGCTGGTTCAACAGCAACCCAAGCCCTCCCTCAGGCCTACTATAATGAAGGCTGGTTCAACAGCAACCCAAGCCCTCCCTCAGGCCTACTATAATGAAGGCTGGTTCAACAGCAACCCAAGCCCTCCCTCAGGCCTACTATAATGAAGGCTGGTTCAACAGCAATGCCTGTTTTTTTTAACCTGGCGGTTTTATGACATCATTACATTGTACATGCATTTATTGTTGTTGTTGTTGTTCTAAACAAAACGGATTGCTTGTTTTTCATTCAATTTTATTACAACCAAACTTATTAGAATGATTCACCTTCCTAGTTTTATGGTGACAACATCCGTGGTACGCTTGCAGTGCAACTTCTGGAGATATGTGAATGGGATCTGATCTGTAAGGTGGTTCCGATTATGTTCATAAAACAGGCCTATCTGGGAGCAGTATATCGTTGAGTGGACATTTTCCCTTTCTATTTATATTGGATCTTTGTCCAGCTGCTGTGAAAGGTTTGGATGTGCGTAAAACCCTCCATAGTCTGCTTTGTTTTAATATTAAATGCCCACAGGGAGACATGATGGTACCTGTAAGTGTTACATAGCCTTTTTGGTTTTGTTTAGAATTTGATTGGAATTGTTTATTCTTTTTTTAGGCCTTATCAATAATGAATTGAATCTTGCTTATTGACAATGTTTTGCATGTCCATGCTCAGCCATAATGCAATTTACTGTAAGCCTCTATATCAGTGTGAATGCTATTGAAACCATGCAATGACTTAGAACAATGTGGACTGCAAATGGGTTCAAGTTAAGCAAAGATGGGATAGGTCTACATTTTGTTATTTCATTTCTGTAAACCATTTAACAAACTATTACGGACTAACATTGGAATTGGAGTTGATTCCAAGGCAATACATAAAAGACCTTAAATACACAACTTGAAGCAACCACATATTTTGCCATGGTGCACGTTCTGATTGGCCAGTGAGGGGCCAAGCCTCGACACACCCACAACTTGTTTATTAATCAAAGCCCATCCCTTTCACGCCAATGCCAGCAAGTTCGCCGATAATTGTAATAGTGAAAATAGCACAAATATTTCTGACACACCCCTGAACCTATAGCGCTACCGCCTGTGATCAGATTTACCATTGCGTTAGGTTTGTTCAAATAGAGCCCAGGATTGCGTATTCAGATGAAACATTTGCACGGACTATATGGTGTTATAGTTCCATTTAAAAAGTGGGTATTCATATGACAGATACTTTATTTACTAGTTATTTATTTATGTTCAGCTTATATACAGGAATGAATCCCACAACTCATCTATGACATTACTAGTGCATCAAATGTTTTTTATCAGGGTTGGGGGTCAATTCCTTTTGAATTCAGTCAATTCCTTTTCAATTCAGTCAATTCCTTTTCAATTCAGTCAATTCAGGAAGAAAAAAAATAAATTCAAATTCCAAATGTTCCTCATAGAGCATTGAGAAATTTTTGAATTTCAGTTTACTTCCTGAAACTAATAAATTGAAATGGAACTGACCCCTACTCTAGTTGTTATCTAATCTGCAACATCCAATGTGATGCGATCTCAAATGTCAACAGACCGGACACCAAACTGGTCAGAGTGGTCAGCTAGTAGCTTCAGGAGACCAGTGATCGTCCGACAGAGGCAGAACCACCTGATGACCTTCCAGAGTAGTCTGAACATCAGTGTTGGCCAGACAGCCTTCCTGACCAACGCCACACGCCAGCTGTACCTGCTCTGCCCCACAGAGGGCGTCCCACAGCCCCAAATCACCTGGACCAAGGACGGAGTAGCGCTACAACGCACTGACAGGTAACACATACTGTACATACACAAATACAAACACACACACACAGACAGACAGACAGACAGACAGACAGACAGACAGACAGACAGACAGACGCACACACGTACACACGTACACACGTACACACATAAACACATAAACAAGAAATGCCTTTTAGCTTTATGTTATCCTCCATTCTCACTCCTCTTTCACTAATATAGTGCAGCAGCCCTCTGAAATATGTGGTGTGTAGCTCAGGCCTGCTGGGCTGGGCTTGGCCCTGGAGAGAATACTGATTGTAGCTATGCAGGATCCCTGTGTGAAGCTGTGGAAAGTGTAACTCATATATCAGAGAAAGGAGAAAGGACTCGGAACCCGCTGTGAATGTTCTGTATTCCGAGTCCGCCTCAGATCATGGAGTGAAATTTATAATTTCACCTTCCGGACCCTGTTGCTAAGTCTCACTCCTCCTCCTCCTCCTCCTCCTCCTCCTCCTCCTCCTCCTCCTCCTCCTGCTGTTCCTCTTCCTCTAACTACCCTCCTCCCCTCCTCCTCCTGTGTTCCTCTTCCTACCCTCCTCCTCCTCCTCCCCCTCTTCAAATATTCCTCCGCACTCATGTTGTCTTCCTCCTTTTCCCCATACACATCCTCCTTTTCCCCATACACGTCTTGTATATCCCCCCCTCCCTGCTCTCCTCATGGATCTCCGTTTTACAGGATCAGCTCAGAACTTGGCTGGAGAAGGGAGAGAGTGTAGAGAAAGGGGAGAGAGAGGGTAGAGAAGGAGATGAAAGGGAAGAAAAAGGGTAGAGAGAGGGGAGGAAAGGGGAAGGAAATTAAAAAGGGGGTGAGGGAGGGGAGAGACAGTGGAAAGAGGTGAGGTAGAGGGTAAGAGAAAATAAAAGAGAATGGGAGGAGAGGAGAGAGAGGGGGAGGAGAGGAGAGAGAGGGGGAGGAGAGAGAGCGGGAGGAGAGGAGAGAGAGGGGGAGGAGAGGAGAGAGAGGGGGGAGGAGAGAGAGGGGAAGGAGGGAGAGGGGGAGGAGAGGAGAGAGAGGGGAAGGAGGGATGGGGGGAGGAGAGGAGAGAGAGGGGGAGGAGAGGAGAGAGAGGGGGAGGAGAAAAAGAGGGGAAGGAGGGAGAGGGGGAGGAGAGGAGAGAGAGGGGAAGGAGAGATAGGGGAGGAGAGAGAGGGGGAGGAGAGGTGAGAGAGGGGGAGGAGAGAGAGAGGGGAAGGAGGGAGAGGGAGAGGGGGAGGAGAGGAGAGGAGAGAGAGAGGGGAAGGAGAGATAGGGGGAAGACAGAGAGGGGACGGAGATAGAGGGGAAGGAGAGAGAGGGGGAGGAGAGGCGAGAGAGGGGGAGGAGAGGAGAGGAGAGAGAGGGGGAGGAGAGAGAGGGGAAGGAGAGAGAGGGAGATGAGAGGAGAGAGAGGGGGCGGAGGGAGAGGGGAGGAGAGAGGGGGTGGAGAAAGAGGGTGAGGAGAGAAAGGGGGAGGAGAGGAGAGAGAGGGGATGGAGAGATAGGGGAGGAGAGAGAGGGGGAGGAGAGGCGAGAGAGGGGAAGGAGAGAGAGGGGAAGGAAAGAGAGGGGGAGGAGAGGAGAGGAGAGAGAGGGGAAGGAGAGAGAGGGGGGGAGGAGAGAGAGGGGAATGAGGGATAGGGGGAGGGGGAGGAGAGGAGAGGGGAGAGAGGCGGAGGAGAGGAGAGAGAGGGGGAGGAGGTAGCGGGGAAGGAGAGAGGGGGGGATTAGAGGAGAGAGAGGGGGAGGAGGGGAAGGGAGAGGGAGAGGAGAGAGAGGGGAAGGAGAGGAGAGAGAGGGGGAGGAGAGGAGAGAGAGGGGAAGGAGAGGAGAGAGAGGGGGAGGAGAGGAGAGAGAGGGGGAGGAGGGAGAGGGAGAGGAGAGAGGGGGGGAGGAGAGGAGAGAGAGGGGGAGGAGAGGAGAGAGAGGGGAAGGAGAGAGAGGGGGAGGAGAGGAGAGAGAGAGGAAGGAGAGAGAAGGGAAGGAAAGAGAGGGGGGGGAGTAGAGAGAGGGGAAGGAGAGAGTTTGGCGGAAAGGGTAGGGGAAACGGAGGGGAAAATGACGGTTGATTGACATTCACAGGGCCCAGGGCTGAGGCGTGAAGCTGTGTGTTCTCCCTGTTCCTTGTTAGTGTGGAGACGGTTGCCCTTCACTTGCTCTTATCAAAGTGATGTGGTCTTGGAACCAACGCAGTGTGATAGCAGGCGACGGGACCGCATGTTGTGTACTGAACCAGGTTTGACCTCTCTAAAGACTTGGATGGATTTGAAGTGGAAATTCAGTAACTCTTACAAGACAATGGAAATTGTTATAAGTAAAACCAACGTGTTTCGGCCTTTAGCCTTCATCAGGGTTTTTCAACAGATTTTCCAAGCCTCATGTTCATTCAATGAGGGGAAAGAAGTTTTGTTTCGGGTTGCTTACCTGCTTTTTAAACCTGTAGTAGAGAAATAAAGACAATGTTTGATGTTTTGTGTTTGATGTCTATTTATGCCACTATGGAGCCAAAGGCACATTTCCACATTTGGACTTACTTGCTTTTGGTGGTGCAATGCGCTGAATGATGGCATGCCATGGCAGTCTATCCTTCATGGAAGCTGCAAAGCCCGTTCTGAGACCAGTGTCTCGCCAGATGTTATCCGTAATGTCTCCTTTGGTCTTCTGGGAGGTCTTCGTCCATGACATGAGGGGGCCCACAGTATAAATTTACTGGCGGCCAGCTCAGGATGTCTGTGAGAATGTCCAGCAAATCTCAGCCTTCTGACCTTTATCTGGACAATCCAGACAATTAAGTTTTATATTCTATTTTATCTATTGATGATGTGTGTTTGTGGTCCAAATGACATCATGTGATCCGATTGGTCAGATGTTGGTTGGACCATGGTATTTGGTCTCATATTCTCACGTTGTGCATATACTGAACATATGTGTTCAAGTCACTTTATATGTGTTCAAGTCACTTTGGATAAAAGCGTTTGCGAAATGACTGTACAGTATTATATAATTATGACCTATCCTGTGCTACTGGCATATCTACTGTATACTGTATATTATAAACTGGGTGGTTCGAGCCCTGAATGCTGATTGGCTGACAACCGTGGTATATCAGACCATATACCACGGGTATGACAAAACATTTATTTTTACTGCTCTAATTACATTGGTAACCAGTTTATAATAGCAATAAGGCACCTCTGGGGTTAGCGGTATATGGCCAATATACCACGGCCAGGGGCTGTATCCAGGCACTCGGCGTTGCATCGTGCTTAAGAACAGCCCTTAGCCGTGGTATAATGGCCATATACCACACCCCCTCGGGCCTTATTGCTTCATTCTACTGCATGTCTTTAGCAGATTTGACATTATAAGTACAGTAATGGGTTTAGGACCGTTGCTAGCCACAATTCTATTTTCCCAGGGACGTGGTCTGAGAGAGTAAATTTTCCATGCTCCAATGGTTTATACGTTCCCCTCAAGATCCAGCGGCCCAAGTTATAAAGTAGAAAATGATTTTTTTCCCATTTACTACATATAGCAGAGTAAGTAAAATACTTGGATTGTATGAATAAAAGGCCAGACAATATATTAGGCACAGATCTAGGATCAGCTTACCCTCCCTTAAGCCTAACCTTAACCATAATGGGGGGTGGGGGGGGACTCAAAACTGACATTGGATCAGTGTCAAGGGGGCAACTTCAGTCTACTACTGAGTAGAAAGACATCAGTTTGAAGGTTTCCCCCCTAATGGTTATGGTTAGGCTTTGGGGAGGGTAAGCTGATCCTAGATCTGTGCATAAGGGTAACTTCTAGTCTGTGAGTGGTGGCCAAGCAGCAGTCTGATGAAGTGGGATGTGGGTGGGAGTAGCTCTGTGTACATTCCCACGTGCTCTAACTGGGATCTAACAGAGAGCTTATAGCCCTATAGAGATCTATAAACCACTGCATGGCTTTAGCAGCCCCCAGACTCAGCCCTAGCCACACACCCATGTACACAGACCCTGTTGTCTGTCCCCAGACCCAGACCCAGATCCTGCCTCTCTCCCCAGCCCCTAACCCCCAACCCCCTGCCCCAGCCAAAAGCCCATACACAGACCATGCCCTTTCCCAGCCATTACCCTCTCCCAACAGCCCTAACCCTATCTCCAGCAACACTCCATACAAACAGTCCCAGTCCCTGTCCACTTCCCCCAAACCCAAACCCCAGCCCCTTTACCCCAGTCTGAAAGGAAGGAGACTTCATGAGACCAAAAACAGTATCTCCCTCTCTCCAGTCCCCACAAGCTGTTTTGACACAAGCTTTCCTCCATGGTGGATCCAGCGATCTCTTAAATCTCTTATTGGAGTGTTTGAACCTGGGCCGATATTCATAGTGCCTCCATGCAGAAGTGCTGATCTAGGATCAGGTCCTCCCTGTCCATTTAATCATATTCCTTATGATCTAAAATGCTAAACTGATCCTAGATCAGCACTCCTACTCTGAGATGCTTTATGAAAACGGGCCCAGGAATCAAGTAGACATTGTGTTGCTCCTCTGTCGTGGATTGGTGGTGTTTGTTCCAGAGCCAAGGGAAGCTCAGGCAGACTTATTGGCCTGGAGGAATAGCTGAGCGGCCGGAGAGGAAGGACAGCTTGGAGCATGGGAGGAGGACCAGTCGCTTTAGAGAGGAGGAAAAAGACTGGACTGTCCAGAGAGGTAGTTCAGGGTTTATTAGGCCCTCTTACCGAGACAGTGATCTTCCTATAGTGTGTGAGTGTGTGTGTGTCTGTGTCTGTGTGTGTGTCTGTGTGTTTTCTGTGCGCGTGTGTCTGCCAATCAAATGAGCGGGTGTGTGCATGCATGCAAGGACACGTGTGTGTGCGTTCGCGAGTGTCCGAAACTTTAAAGCACATACGAAACACACCAATCATAATAATCTCCCACTAATCACACAGAGAAACACCTCACAGTAACATGACCCATGCGTCCCCAATGGCACCCTATTCCCTTCGTAGTGCACTACTTTTGACCAGGGCCCATAGGGCAATAGAGTGCCATTTGGGATGCAGACATTAACTCAGTGAAAACATTTGAAAGAGAGGTTCAGCATCATTAAAGGAAATTACAGTGGCTTGCGAAAGTATTCACCCCCCTTGGCATTTTTCCTATTTTCTTGCAACCTGGAATTAAAATAGATTTTTTTGGAGGTTTGTATAATTAGATTTACACAACATGCCTACCACTTTGAAGATGCAAAATATATTTTTATTGTGAAACAAACAAGAAATAAGACAAAAAAACAGAAAACTTGAGTGTGCATAACTATTCACCCCCCCAAAGTCAATACTTTGTAGAGCCACCTTTTGCAGCAATTACAGCTGCAAGTCTCTTGGGGTATGTCTCTATAAGGTTGGCACATCTAGCCACTGGGATTTTTGCCCATTCTTCAAGGCAAAACTGCTCCAGCTCCTTCAAGTTGGATGGGTTCCGCTGGTGTACAGCAATCTTTAAGTCATACCACAGATTCTCAATTGGATTGAGGTCTGGGCTTTGACTAGGCCATTACAAGACATTTAAATGTTTCCCCTTAAACCACTCAAGTGTTGCTTTAGCGGTATGCTTAGGGTCATTGTCCTGCTGGAAGGTGAACCTCCACCCAGTCTCAAATCTCTGGAAGAGTGAAACAGGTTTCCCTCAAGAATTTCCCTGTATTTAGCGTCATCCATCATTCCTTCAATTCTGACCTGTTTCCCAGTCCCTGCCATTGAAAAACATCCCCACAGCATGATGCTGGCACCACCATGCTTCACCGTGGGGATGGTGTTCTCGGGGTGATGAGAGGTGTTGGGTTTGCGCTAGACATAGTGTTTTCCTTGATGGCCAAAAAAGCTAAGTTTTAGTCTCATCTGACCAGAGTACCTCTTCCATATGTTTGGGGAGTCTCCCACATGTCTTTTGGCGAACACCAAACATGTTTGCTTATTTTTTTCTTTAAGCAATGGCTTTTTTCTGGCCACTCTTCCATAAAGCCCAGCTCTGTGGAGTGTATGGCTTAATGTGGTCCAATGGACAGATACTCAAATCTCCGCTGTGGAGCTTTGCTGCTCCTTTAGGGTTATCTTTGGTCTCTTTGTTGCCAAATAAAAATCAATTTAAATAATAATAATATATAATATAATGACAGGTTGTAATGCAACAAAATAGGAAAAGCGCCAAGGGGGATGAATACTTTTGCAAGGCACTGTAGATCTTTAATCGGCTCATTCATTTGATTAGACTAGATCAGGACTTTACCTTTATTTCATATGTTGTAATCAGAAGAAGACAATGACATGGGGAGAGTTTCTGATTTCATGCACTAATAGCATCTGCACACACACACACAGACACACAGACAGATGATGCACACACACTATACGCACGCACACACAGACACAACGCACTCACACACTTACATACACACACACACACGTAGCTGTTGTCTTAACCGGGGTATGACCCATCCTGAGAGAGTTTCTCTGTAATAGTTTCATGTCATGTGCGTGCTGAGAGATCATAGGCTGTACAGTTCTAGACTCTGGCCAGAGTCTTTGGCCTTGTGGATGAGATGGTAATCACTAGATAGCCCTGCTAGAAAGGTCAAGAATGGTGAATTATTTCAAACTAACATGCATTGCCAAGCTATCTGTAGTGTTTCAGTGAATTCTGATGTATAACATGTTAACATGAATTATGATGTATAACATGTTAATATTAATTCTGATGTATAGCATGTTAACATGGATTATGTTATATAACATGTTAACATGAACGATGATGCATAACATGTTAAAATGAATTACGATGTATAACATGTTGACATGAATTCTGATTTATAACATGTTAACATGAATTATGATGTATAACATGTTAAAATGAATTACAATGTATAACATGTTAAAATGAATTATGATATATACCATGTGGAGCTGCAAAGCTCCACAGCAGAGATTGGAGTATCTGTCCATAGGACCACCTTAAGCCGTACACTCCACATAGCTGGACCTTACGGAAGAGTGGCCAGAAAAAAACCATTGCTTAAAGAAAGAAATAAGCAAACACGTTTGGTGTACGCCAAAAGGCATGTGAGAGACTCCCCAAACATATGGAAGAGGTACTCTGGTCAGATGAGACTAAAATTGAGCTTTTTGGCCATCAAGGAAAACGCTATGTCTGGCGCAAACCCAACACCTCTCAACACCCCGAGAACACCATCCCCACAGTGAAGAATGGTGGTGGCAGCATAATGCTGTGGGTTTGTTTTTCATCGGCAGGGACTGGGAAACTGGTCAGAATTGAAGGAATGATCGATGGCGCTAAATACAGGGAAATTCTTGAGGGAAACCTGTTTCAGACTTCCAGAGATTTGAGACTGGGACGGAGGTTCACCTTCCAGCAGGACAATGACCCTTAAGTATACTGCTAAAGCAACACTTGAGTGGTTTAAGGGGAAACATTTAAATGTCTTGGAATGGCCTAGCCAAAGCCCAGACCTCAATCCAATTGAGAATCTGTGGAATGACTTAAAGATTGCTGTACACCAGCGGAACCCATCCAACTTGAAGGAGCTGGGGTTGTTTTGCCTTGAAGAATGGGCATAAATCCCAGTGGCTAGATGTGCCAAGCTTATAGAGACATACCCCAAGAGACTTGCAGCTGTAATTGCTGCAAAAGGTGGCTCTACAAAGTATCGACTTTGGGGGGGTGATTAGTTATGCACGCTCAAGTTCTGTTCTTTTGTCTTATTTCTTGTTTGTTTCACACCCCAAAAATATATTGCATCTTCAAAGTGGTAGGCATGTTGTGTAAATCAAATGATACAACCCCCACAAAAAATCAATTTTAATTCCAGAGTGTAAGGCAACAAAATAGGAAAAATGCCAAGGGGGGTGAATACTTTCGCAAGCCACTGCAGTAATGACTGTGGGGGAGATACATGTCTTGTGTTCCTTTGCTGCTGCAGGGTACACTGGGATATCTCTGGAGGACTGCATATCTCTAGTCCTGGGCCGGAGGACAGAGGAGTGTACAGGTGCACAGCCTCAAACACCCACGGTTCAGACTCAGAGACTACACAGCTGCTGTTAGCTGGTGAGTATCCTGTCACCTGGGTTGTATATGGGCGGCAGGTAGCCTAGCAGTTAGAGCGTTGGGCCAGGTAACCAAAAGGTCGCTGGTTTGAATACCCGAGCCGACAAGGTGAAAAATCTGTCGATGTGCCCTTGAGCAAGGCACTTAACCCTAATTTGCTATAGGTGCGCCATACTACTATGGCTGGCCCTGTAAAACAACATGTTTCACTGCACCTATCCGGTGTATGTGACAATACAACATCTTATTATATTAATTAGTGCACCCCTAGCCCCAAGGTTCGCCAAAGTATACGTTGTCTGGTCTTTGTCGTCCCAACGCAAATAGCGTAGTCGGCAATATTAGCAAGTACATTAAACATCCTCCTTTCAGGCTGCAAAGGCATCGGTTTGCTTCTTAACTAGCTTAACTAGCTTCATTGTAAATAAGAATTTATTCTTAACTGACTTGCCTAGTTAAATAAAGGTTAAATAATATAAAAAAATATGGCGTGCAGCCAGAAAACAAAGAGGGAAATTATACGTACTGTCTTAATAAAACATCATTTCCACCACCATGCTAGTTACAGCGTTCAGCCAATCATTTGCACCAGTCTGTTGTTTATCCCTGCTGAACACAATGTCCAGCAGTAGCTAGCCACCCTAGCATGGTGGTGGAATGTGGTGTTTTATTATTTTCTGGCAGCCCCTCATTAAATGGAGTTCAGGAGGACACCGACGCCTTTGTAGCCTGATAGGAGGATGTTTTATTTTACAAACCGGTCACCGGGAGACATGAATGTATTACCGACTGGGTTGATTGCGTCGACACCAAGAGGTAATACACAACGTCAGGAAGAACTACACCCTCTAGGGGTCTCGGCGCTAGTGCACACCGTAGGAAAATGTTTCGCAACAGAAAACGAAAACAAGCGTTTCTTATTGGACAAGTTCAGGTAGTCCCTCCTATTTTCAGCCAGTTTGCTTCTGTTTAGTTCCTAGTGAATACGACCATGTCCCAGGTCTGACAATTAGGAAATTCTTATGTATTCATAGTATGTACACTATTTATAAATCGTTTATTAATACTTATTCATGAAAGTTATTATAAAATGTTTCTCAGCCCAGAGACACAAATAAAGTGCAAATGGTCATTTATATATATTTTTTAAACACATTCTCATTTACAGCAATGACCTGGGGAATAGTTACAGGGGAGGGGAGGGGGGATAAATGAGCCACTTGGAAACATTTGTAGTTGTTGTCTGTTTTTCTCAGAGCCTCCTGTGATAGCTGTGTCGTGGAGGAACGTATCGGACCAGGGGGTCCCCAGTCTGAGGGCTGTGGTGGGGGGACGGGTCAGCCTACGCCCTGGGGCTAGCCTAACTCTAGACTGCCCTGTCACAGGTAGGTCTCACCATAGCAATTAAATCCCTTGCACTCTTAGAAAAAAAGGGTTCCTAATGGGTTCTACGGCTGTCCCCATAGGATAACCCTTTTTGGTTCCAGGTAGAACTCTTTTGGGTTCCATGTAGACCCTCTGTGTAAAATGTTCTACATGGAAATCAAAAGGGTTCTACCTGAAACCAAAAAGCGTTCTTCAAAGGGTTCTCCTATGGGGTTAGGGTTAGATGTTCTACATGGAACTCAAAAGGGTTCTTCAAAGGGTTATCCTATGTGGACAGCCAAAGAACCCTTTTAGGTTCTAGGTATCACCTTTTTTTCTAAGAGTGTGGAGTGGATCATGCCATAGTGATTATAATTCTGTGGATCTCATCTGGACAGACAGTCCCTCCATTTTGTGGCTCACATTGTCAAGTTACAAAATGATCTACCTTGTGTTTAAATTGAATTTCAAGCAATAATAGATATCTGGTGTAAGGTAGCATATTTTGTCAGACATTATAAAGCTTCAAATGTGACCCAGTAGTAAAGCAAATTCATGTGATAAGGTACATCTATCCTATAAGGTAGCACATTCTGGTAGACATGATCAAGTTATGAAGTGGACTTACCTTGTGTTGAAATTGTATTTCAAACAATAACTTGTATCTATACAGCATATCTATAGTGAAAATAGTAGGATATGTTGACCACACTGGTCTTTATCAGTTCTAGTTTTGGCTGCTCTTTGGCAGTAATATACTGTGGTTAACACAAATGAATATCAGCCTTGTCCTACCACGATCCAATACGCTAACATGGGTTTTATATATCATATGGTTATGTGGCGGATCATAGCTACAGTGTAGACACACTGAAAGACACAGTTAGCTGAAAAGTGAATGGTGTGGAAAGCCACCATGCCAGTCAGGGCTCTAGCGGTCGACACATGGATTTAAACTTACTAGTTCAGTGACAGCTGTAATCATGTGTATAAAATGAGAGCAGAGCTTTGATTGCGAAGTCATGCTTTGTGACAAGGCTTGGCAGTTGGCTACAGCATTCCAGGATTACACCATCGTGCAATTTGTTGTTGAAAATTATCTGTTTTATAATTATTAGCTAGAGAGGTTTGTAATGTATGTCGTGAAGTGGTATTAGACCAGAGCCCTATCTGACACCCTATTCCCCATATAGGGCATTACTTTCGAACCCATATAGGGCACTACTTTCGAACCCATATAGGGCACTACTTTCGAACCCATATAGGGCACTACTTTCGAACCCATATAGGGCACTACTTTCGAACCCATATAGGGCACTACTTTCGAACCCATATAGGGCACTACTTTCGACCACAGCTCTATCTGACACCCACATAGGGCTGTAGTGCACTATGGGACATTGGGGGATAGGCCAGGGTGTTATTTGAGACAGCCAATAACCTTGATCAACCACACAATAGTTATTGGGTTGAATCCTCCCGGGTTGCCTCCTAAATGGCACCCTATTCCCTTTATAGTGCACTACCTTTGACCAGGGCCTATAGGGTAGCGCACTGTATAAAGCATAGGGTGCCATTTGGAAAGTGTCCTCAGCCTCATCATCACCTTAGTGAGAACCGCCTGAGATGAAAGGACATGTTATTTAAGTCTAATTTGTTTTGGCCTTACACCTATACAAAACACACACACACACACACACACACACACCAAAAAAAAATACACACACAGCTGCTTTAATCACCCAGTGATTGAATGGGATGAGCGAGGGGGGTGGTGTGTGTGTGTGTGTGTGTGTGTGTGTGTGTGTGTGTGTGTGTTTGTAAAGGTATAAGGCCAAAACAAATGAGACTTAAATAACATGTCCTTTAATCTCAGTGAGAGGAGAAAGGATAAGGGAGAAGTGGAGAGAGAGACGAGGGGAGAGAAAGAGAGAGACAAGGGGAGAGAAAGAGAGAGACGAGGGGAGAGAAAGAGAGAGACGAGGGGAGAGAAAGAGAGAGACGAGGGGAGAGAAAGAGAGAGACGAGGGGAGAGAAAGAGAGAGAGATAAGGGGAGAGAAAGAGAGAGACGAGGGGAGAGAAAGAGAGAGAGACGAGGGGAGAGAAAGAGAGAGAGACGAGGGGAGAGAAAGAGAGAGACGAGGGGAGAGAAAGAGAGAGACGAGGGGAGAGAAAGAGAGAGAGACGAGGAGAGAGAAAGAGAGAGAGACGAGTGGAGAGAACGAGAGAGAGACGAGTGGAGAGAAAGAGAGAGAGACGAGGGGAGAGAAAGAGAGAGACGAGGGGAGAGAAAGAGAGAGAGACGAGGGGAGAGAGAGAGAGACGAGGGGAGAAAAAGAGAGAGAGACGAGGGGAGAGAAAGAGAGAGACGAGGGGAGAGAAAGAGAGAGAGACGAGGGGAGAGAAAGAGAGAGACGAGGGGAGAGAAAGAGAGAGAGACGAGGGGAGAGAAAGAGAGAGACGAGGGGAGAGAAAGAGAGAGACGAGGGGAGAGAAAGAGAGAGAGACGAGGGGAGAGAAAGAGAGAGAGACGAGGGGAGAGAAAGAGAGAGAGACGAGGGGAGAGAAAGAGAGAGAGACGAGTGGAGAGAAAGAGAGAGAGACGAGGGGAGAGAAAGAGAGAGACGAGTGGAGAGAAAGAGAGAGACGAGGGGAGAGAAAGAGAGAGACGAGGGGAGAGAAAGAGAGAGACGAGGGGAGAGAAAGAGAGAGACGAGGGGAGAGAAAGAGAGAGACGAGTGGAGAGAAAGAGAGAGAGATGAGGGAGAGAAAGAGAGAGACGAGGGGAGAGAAAGAGAGAGAGACGAGGGAGAGAAAGAGAGAGACGAGGGGGGAGAAAGAGAGAGAGACGAGGGGAGAGAAAGAGAGAGACGAGGGGAGAGAAAGAGAGAGACGAGGGGAGAGAAAGAGAGAGACGAGGGGAGAGAAAGAGAGAGACGAGGGAGAGAAAGAGAGAGAGACGAGGGGAGAGAAAGAGAGAGACGAGGGGAGAGAAAGAGAGAGAGACGAGGGGAGAGAAAGAGAGAGACGAGGGGAGAGAAAGAGAGAGAGACGAGGGGAGAGAAAGAGAGAGACGAGGGGAGAGAAAGAGAGAGACGAGGGGAGAGAAAGAGAGAGACGAGGGGAGAGAAAGAGAGAGACGAGGGGAGAGAAAGAGAGAGAGACGAGGGGAGAGAAAGAGAGAGACGAGGGGAGAGAGACGAGGGGAGAGAAAGAGAGAGAGAGAAAGGTATTTGAGGCAATGTAAAGAGATACTGTCTTTTATGTGTTACTTTGGGTTGTGAAGAGATGTCTTGTCTGGCAGCAATTGGCTTCCCTCCAAGACATACACACACACGCACACAACACACACACACACACACACACACACACACACACACACACGCGCACCCACACACACACACACACACACACACGCACACACACACACACACACACACACACACACACACACACACACAGACACAGACACATGGAAAGACACTCTCTCTCACACAGACACCTGTAGGATCCTGAGCTGATATATCTCATAAACCATCCTGATTGTAGAAGGTCATTTAATCTGTATCAGAGAGGTCAGAGAGATCCGGAGAAACAATCACTGGACCTTCACACACACCATTTCACCATGTCAGTATATTCAATATTGGATTCATCTCCAGTGAGTTTTGTGTACATGCATTTCTCAACAGAAATAACACATATGTCTATGTATGCTGATAATTATACAATGGGTGGGTGTAAACCGCATTCCAGCCAGTGTCTATTCCACAAGTTACCACCGGCTAAGGCTATGACGTTGAAATGCCTATTCACTGTTCCATCTCACTGCGCAATCCACTGTCTCATCAGGCCAACCAGGCAATTTATAAACTCTATCTCCACTGTAAAAAGCATCTAGACATTATCTGCCCTTTCTTTTAGACTAGCAATATATCCTGCCAATATATCCTGCAAACACCTGCTTCTCAGGCATTATCACTTAAATGACAGTCAGTACGTGGTATTGGTTAGTTAGTTGAATGGAGGTGATACAACAGCACCCTCCTGTGGTAGAGTTCATTCTCAACACATAATAATAATAATAATAATAATAATAATAATAATAATAACCAGAAGAGGTCACTGGAGCAGATATGAGGTACTGATCAGTGGAGGCTGGTGGGAGCAGCTATAGGAGTACAGGCTCATAGTAATGGCTTGAATGGAATAAATGGAACGGTATCAAACATACGGACATTCCATTCCCGCCATTACAATGATCCCATCTCCCTATAGCTCTTCCCACTAGCCTGCACTGTTACTGATACATTGCAGATGTACTTACCACAAATGCCTATTACCACAAGTTCGTCGTATTGTACAATGCTCTCCTTTTCACATTTTTTGTATTGTCATTAGCACAGTATACATGATCCCAATTCTAGCTCCAAGACGGCGGCAATTAAAAAAAACAAAAAAAAGTATATTGTGCTGATTTACTGGCACATTGAACCATGTCACGCGTCGTATTTTAAGAACTATGTGGGTAGTCCTAAAAACAATGACGTCATATCTGAATTCCTCCATCTTTATGCACATTCACCATTGAAATGGAATTGACCCCCATCCCTAGTTCATAGATTGACTATGTGAGACAATACAGAATGAGCTTGTCTAGTAACAGTCTGGCTGTGGCTGCTCAGACCCCATAGCAATATGTTTGAAAAACTGTAGCCAGGTACAAGCCAACATGCTGTTCAGGGCCGCATCCCACATGGCACTCTATTCTCTATATAGTGCACTATTTTTACCAGGGCCCATAAGGAAATAGTGCACTGCATAAGGAATAGGGTGCCATTTGGGACTGTATGTGTGTGTCTGAAGGGAGTTGGCAGGACGTAAGGATTGGCATCCAGTGCTCTGATTTGTCCCTGTAATCTGTAATAACCAGTCTCAAGTACTCTAATCAGTCTCTCTGTCACGAGGGCGTTTATCTATGTTGGATGTTCTATGTGTGTTTTTGTATTTGTTTAAAGTGAAGTATTCTGTGAATTGTGGGATGTCTCAATCAGTTATTTTCAGTCTTGTGTCTCTTACACTATCTCACTATCTCTCTCTCTCTCACTATCTCTCTCTCTCTCTCTCTCTCTCTCTCTCTCTCTCTCTCTCTCTCTCTCTCTCTCTCTCTCTCTCTCTCTCTCTCTCTCTCTCTCTCTCTCTCTCTCTCTCTCTCTCTCTCTCTGCCGCTCTCTCTCTCTCTCTCTCTCTCTCTCTCTCTCTCTCTCTCTCTCTCTCTCTCTCTTCTCTCTCTCTCTCTCTCTCTCTCTCTCTCTCTGCCTCTCTCTGCCTCTCTTCTTTCTCGCACTCATTCTCTTTTTCTTCCTGTCCCATCTCTCTCTGTTCCTGTTTCTCTTCCCTCCCTCCCTCCCTCCCTCCCTCCTTCCCTCTTTTCTATCCCTCTCCTCTCCCCTCTCTCTCTACCAGGTGTGCCTCAGCCCACAGTAACTTGGCAGAGGAAGGAGGGTGTGTTAGATGCCAGCGTGGCGGTACCCCTGCCCTCTGGTTCTCTGTGGCTCCAAAACGTTACTCTCCAGAGCCAAGGCACCTACTCGTGTGTCACTGCCAACCCCATAGGAAAATACACCGCTTCTACTGTTCTCCATGTCACCGGTGGGTTCACACACACACACACACACACATGTGAGCGTGCATATACACACACAAGTGTAAATGCACACACACAAGCGTGCGTAGTGCATACACAGATTGACACACAAGTGCTCTGGCAGCCCGCACAAACACACACGCATACGCACACACACACACACACACACACACACACACACACACACACACAGCTGAAGTATACGGCTGGCGCTGTGCTAGCTATCAGGGTGGTAAAATCCATCTCCTCTCAAATGTTAATCACACCTCATTATGGAACACACACACAAACACACACACACACACACACACACACACACGCTACTCTGACCAAACCAGGGTGGTCCAAGAACCTGGTCTAATACTATTTGTCTAACACTCAGACATTCGTAGTCCATGCTCTGTATTCGGTACCATGGACTACATTACTCCTTGTCCATGTTGTCTGTTACTCTGGAACATATCCTAACCTACTGTAAACCTTCACACAACATGATGATAACCTACTGTAAACCTCCACACAACATGGTGATAACCTACTGTAAACCTCCATACAACGTTTTGATAACCTACTGTAAACCTAATGTAAAATGTAAATGTAAAATGTAAACCTTCACACAACATGATGATAACCTACTGTAAACCTTCACACAACATGATGATAACCTACTGTAAACCTCCATACAACGTGATGATAACCTACTGTAAACCTCCATACAACATGATGATAACCTGCTGTAAACCTCCATACAACATGATGATAACCTACTGTAAAGCGCCATACAACATGATGATAACCTGCTGTAAACCTCCACACAACATGATGATACGTTGAATCTTACCAGGATTAATACAGAAACTAGATGAATCAAACTATGACAACACTTGGAGCCTGTCCTGAAGGCCCTAGTTAGAACATGGTAGGGGAGGAGGAGGACAGAAACATTCTGGCATATTGTTTAGATTTTACTGTGGATTTCACTTTTCTTGCCCCAGAACTGTAGGTTCATGAAACTATTGGTTCACACGTATTTGGACTTGAATGAATGGATGAATGAATGATTGATTGATGGATGGATTTATTAATTGATTGATGGATTGATTGATTGACAGGACTAACTCTAGGTCCAACTCCAGGTCCAGCTCACGACCCAACTCCAGCCAGAGGGTCTACAGTGTCCCTGCAGTCCAAGGAGCTGAGCAGGAGGAGAGTCCTCATGGCTTCACGCATGGGAACCACTGTGACCATCAGACCTGGAGAGATCTTACGCATAGGTACTGTACAGTCGTGGTCAAAAGTTTTGAGAATGACACAAATACTAATTTTCACAAAGTCTGCTGCCTCAGTTTTGATGATGGCAATTTGCATGTACTCCAGAATGTCATGAAGAGTGATCAGATTAATTGCAATAATTGCAAAGTCCCTCTTTGCCATGAATATGAACTTAATCCCCAAAAAACATTTCCACTGCATTTCAGCCCTGCCACAAAAGGACCAGCTGACATCATGTCAGTGATTCTCTCGTTAACACATGTGAGAGTGTTGACGAGGACAAGGCTGGAGATCACTCTGTCATGCTGGTTGAGTTAGAATAACAGACTGGAAGCTGAGGGTGGTGCTTGAAATCATTGTTCTTCCTTTGTTAACCATGGTTACCTGCAAGTAAACACGTGCCGTCATCATTGCTTTGCACAAAAAGGGCTTCACAGGCAAGGATTTGCTGTTAGTAAGATTGCACCTAAATCAACCATTTATCGGATCATCAAGAACTTCAAGGAGAGAGGTTCAATTGTTGTGAAGAAGACGTCAGGGCGCCCAAGAAAGTCCAGCAAGCGCCAGGACCTTCTCCTAAAGTTGATTCAGCTGCGGGATCGGGGCACCACCAGTGCAGAGCTTGCTCAGGAATGGCAGCAGGCAGGTGTGAGTGCATCTGCACGCACAGTGAGGCGAATACTTTTGGAGGATGGCCTGGTGTCAAGAAGGGCAGCAAAGAAGCCACTTCTCTCCAGGAAAAACATCAGGGACAGACTGATATTCTGCAAAAGGTACAGGGATTGGACTGCTGAGGACTGGGGTAAAGTCATTTTCTCTGATGAATCCACTTTCCGATTGTTTGGGGCATCCGGAAAACACCTTGTCCGGAGAAGACAAGGTGAGCGCTACCATCAGTCCTGTGTCATGCCAACAGTAAAGCATCCTGAGACCATTAATGTATGGGGTTGCTTCTCAGCCAAGGGAGTGGGCTCACTCACAATTTTGCCTAAGAACACAGCCATGAATAAAGAATGGTACCAACACATCCTACGAGAGCAACTTCTTCCAACCATCCAAGAACAGTTTGGTGATGACCATTGCCTTTTCCAGCATGATAGTTATCACTTTTGCCTTATGGCAAGGTGCTCCAAGTGGCTCTGGGAACAAAACATTGACATTTTGGGTCCATGGCCGGGAAACTCCCCAGACCTTAATCCCATTGAGAACTTGTGGTCGATCCTCAAGAGGCGGGTGGACAAACAAAAACCCACAAATTCTGACAAACTCCAAGAATTTATTATGCAAGAATGGGCTGCCATCAGTCAGGATGTGGCCCAGAAGTTAATTGACAGCATGCCAGGGCGGATAGCAGAGGTCTTGAAAAAGAAGGGTCAACACTGCAAATATTGACTCTTTGCATAAACTTAATGTAATTGTCAATAAAAGCCTTTGACACTTATGGAATGCTTGTAATTATACTTCAGTATACCATAGTAACATCTGACAAAAATATCTCATAACACTGAAGCAGCGAACTTTGTGAAGACCAATACTTGTGTCATTCTCAACACTTTTGACCATGACTGTACACACACACACACTTACACACAATGGCATATACGTAAGTATGAATGAACGCACACACACACACACAATGACCAATGGCCTCCCTCTCTCCTTCCAGGATGCCCAGTGGTTCCAGACCATAGAGGGCCTGTCCGTTGGGACTACCAGAACCACACTCTGAAGGAGTCCACCTGGACCGGACCAGACCTGGCCCCTGGACAGAGTCTGGGTCCTGGGCAGGATCAGAGTCTGGGTCCTGGTCTGGTTCTGGGTCTTCAGTACCGTATACTGGTGGGAGGTCGTGTTCTGGAGGTGAACACTGTGCAGGGAAGGTTCTCTGGACGCTACCGATGCCAAACCCCCATCCACGACAACACACAGCTACTGTCTGCTTGGATCCACGTCCATGCTGAAGGTGTGTGTGTGTGTGTGTGTGTGTGTGTATGTATGTGTATGTATGTGTGTATGTGTGTGTGTGCTAATGTGTATGTGTGTGTATGTGTATATTTATGTATGTGTGTGTGTGTATTTATGTGTATGTATGTGTGTATGTATGTGTGTGTGTGCTAATGTGTATGTGTGTGTATGTGTATATGTATGTATGTGTGTGTGTGTATGTGTGTATATATGCGTGCGTGCCTGCGTGTGCGGTTTACGCACAACTTTCTGCTGCACATAATAATAACATTTAATGAGACCCACTCCACAAACTTCTGATAACCTTCCATGTAATTCATTGTAATTACAGGTACAGTTGAAGTCGGAAGTTTACATACACTTAGGTTGGAGTCATTAAAACTCGTTTCTCAACCACTCCACACATTTCTTGTTAACAAACTATAGTTTTGGCAAGTCGGTTAGGACATCTACTTTGTGCATGACACAAGTCATTTTTCCAACAATTGTTTACAGACAGATTATTTCACTTATAATTCACTGTATCACAATTCCAGTGGGTCAGAAGTTTACATACATTAAGTTGACTGTGCCTTTAAACAGCTTGGAAAATTCCAGAAAATGATATCATGGCTTTAGAAGCTTCTGATAGGCTAATTGACATCATTTGAGTCAATTGGAGGTGTACCTGTGGATGTAGTTCAAGGCCTACCTTCAAACTCAGTGCCTCTTTGCTTGACATCATGGAAAAATCAAAAGAAATCAGCCAAGACCTCAGGAAAAAAAATCCTGGTTCATCCTTGGGAGCAATTTCCAAACGCCTGAAGGTACCACGTTCATCTGTACAAACAATAGTATGCAAGTATAAACACCATGGGACCACGCAGCCATCATACCGCTCAGGAAGGAGACGCGTTCTGTCTCCTAGAGATGAACGTACTTTGGTGCGAAAAGTGCAAATCAATCCCAGAACAACAGCAAAGGACCTTGTGAAGATGCTGGATGAAACAGGTACAAAAGTATCTATATCCACAGTAAAATTAGTCCTATATCGACATAACCTGAAAGGCCGCTCAGCAAGGAAGAAGCCACTGCTCCAAAACCGCCATAAAAAAGCCAGACTACGGTTTGCAACTGCACATGGGGACAAAGACCGTACTTTTTGGAGAAATGTCCTCTGGTCTGATGAAACAAAAATAGAACTGTTTTGCCATAATGACCATCGTTATGTTTGGAGGAAAAAGGGGGTTGCTTGCAAGCCGAAGAACACCATCCCAACCGTGAAGCACGGGGGTGGCAGCATCATGCTGTGGGGGTGCTTTGCTGCAGGAGGGACTGGTGCACTTCACAAAATAGATGGCATCATGAGGAAGGAAAATGATGTGGATATATTGAAGCAACATCTCAAGACATCAGTCAGGAAGTTAAAGCTTGGTCGCAAATGGGTCTTCCAAATGGACAATGACCCCAAGCATACTTCCAAAGTTGTGGCAAAATGGCTTAAGGACAACAAAGTAAAGGTATTGGAGTGGCCATCACAAAGCCCTGACCTCAATCCTATAGAAAATCTGTGGGCAGAACTGAAAAAGCGTGTGCGAGCAAGGAGGCCTACAAACCTGACTCAGTTACACCAGCTCTGTCAGGAGGAATGGGCCAAAATTCACCCAACTTATTGTTGGAAGCTTGTGGAAGGCTACCCGAAACGTTTGACCCAAGTTTAACAATTTAAAGGCAATGCTACCAAATACTAATTGAGTGTATGTAAACTTCTTACCCACTGGGAATGTGATGAAATAAATAAAAGCTGAAATAAATCATTCTCTCTACTATTATTCTGACATTTCACATTCTTAAAATAAAGTGGTGATCCTAACTGACCTAAGACAGGGCATTTTTACTAGGATTAAATGTCAGGAATTGTGAAAAACTGAGTTTAAATGTATTTGGCTAAGGTGTATGTAAACTTCCGACTTCAACTGTATGTGTGCAGTCCGATATTACACTGAACTGATGTGTGTGCGTGTGCATGGGCATGCGTCTTAACTGGTTTGTCTATTCACTGACTTCTAAGGCTCGTATTGTACAAATCAACCCATTCCCTTTGTAGAGCTCCATTAGTCTCCCTTTTCCCTCCCCTTATGTCCTGTTCTTAACTGGATCAAACATACACATGATGGCCATTGTGCTGTCAGGTCCAACCTCACTTTCAGGCTGCGTCCCAAATGGCACCCTATTCCCTACATAGTGCACTACTTTTGACCAGAGCCCTGTGCATACATAGTGCACTATGTAGGGAATAGGGTGCCATTTGGGACACACTTTCAGCCTCTCTGTGGATACAGCTGGTAGCTATCACCAGACCCCAATTAACATGGCAATTTGTACCACTCACGGTCATCAGAACATATCTTTCTTCTGCAGAATTTGTATGATTCAGACATGAGGGAAGTGGAGGGGTATGACATTGGACTAATGGCACTAATGGATAATATCAACAGCATTTTAAAACATGAAGGCTGTGATTGTTATGGAGATGAGAAGAAAGGGAGAGAGAGAGAGAGAGAGAGAGAGAGAGAGAGAGAGAGAGAGAGAGAGAGAGAGAGAGAGAGAGAGAGAGAGAGAGAGAGAGAGAGAGAGAGAGAGAGAGAGAGAGAACAAATTAAAAGAAAGGCATGGTAGTGAACTTAAGCCCTAAACCCTGTATCGTTTTAAGATGTGCCAAAACCTCTTGGACCCCATGTTGTTTCTAGTTAAAGTTCCCTTCTGTCCTTTCTGTGATCTGAACCGGAGCGTTAGTGGGCTCTGGAAGAGCTTAGGCAGAGGGCTGGGCCAATTATCGGTAGACTCAAAATATGCAGCAGCCCCAGTGTGCGTTCCAAATGGCACCCTTTTCCATAGTGCACTACTTTTGAACATAGCCCTGTAGGCCCTGGTCAAAAGTAGTGCACTATGTAGGGAATAGGGTGCCATTTGGGACGGGCCTCCAGTGTACTGTAGCTAGCTGTGCCTCAACCTTTTATTTGTCGTAATGGGAAATATTTGAAATATTTGAATGACTGTAATGTGATATTATTGAATGAAAATGATAGGCCCAGTGTTGGCCAAGCCATACTTTGTTTTACTACTATGTTGTGGTATGAAGTCAAACTGGGTAATGAGGATTTGGTTTGTTCTACTTGGTGTCGATGGGTCAGTGGGTGTGGTGGTGGGTGGGTCAGTGGGTGTGTGTTCTGTAGGGCTGTGTGATGTGTTTCTGGCTCGTACTGCTGTGGTGTTTATAACGTATTATGTGTGTGAGCGTGCGTGCGTGCGGTGGGGTTTGTTTCAGCTCAATAACGTGTGTGTGTGTGTATGCGTGTGTCTTCAGAGTTTGCGTGGCGTCTGGGGGACTGGACGGCGTGCAGCGCCTCGTGTGGCGACCGGGGGACGAGGACGCGGAGGGTCCGCTGTGTCACGCCGGAAGGACGTGAGGTCACACCCTCCATGTGTCACCACCTAGACAGACCTGTCTCTTCACAGCTGGCCTGCAACCTGCATGACTGCCCCCCCAGGTACACACACACACACCCTTTCTAAACACACACACACACACACACACACACACACACACACACACACACACACATAGAGCTCAAAATATATACATCTGTTTTTCTAGGTAAAACAGATGCGTTGGTTTCACTGACCCCTGAGGAGAGATCTACAGGGAAATGGGTCATTCAGCTTCATGAGCCACTGTCATGAAGAGTCTTGTCTACTATAGCTGTGTCCTAAATGGCACCCTATTCCTTGTATAGTGCACTTATTTTAAACAGATCCCTCTGGGCGTCCCTATGGGCCCTGGTCAAAGGTAGTGCACTATATACGTTATAGGGAATAGGGGGCCATTTGGGATGCAGGTTATAGCTCTCCTTATTTTGTGTCCTTCTCCTACTGCTTTATGTCAGCAACTGTCCAAGACCAATACACATAAATCACGTTCAGGTCCAAGTGTTGAGGTTTCAATGTTTTTCCTTGTACTGTAGCAGTCAATAGGGGAGAGTGGGGTAAGTTGAGCCATTTTTTCATTTCAGCATCACCCTGTCAAGGGAAATATAGTAGTCTTTCTAACAAAGATATCTACATATATTTCAGAATGTTGTTTATCCCTGGAAATAATCAGAATTAATGTAAACATTACAGTTATGAAAACATAGCTTGTCCAAAAAAAGTGGTCTCTTGGCACAATTTACGCCGGGTATGGGGTAAGCTGGGCTGCGGGACAGGGTAAGTTAAGCCGCCTACAAATGTCTGTACTGAATGAAATATTACTACTACCTCTTTTAAAACCATGTCTATCTTTATTTCACAAACACAATTCAACACAGTCACAATCACTTTTTGTCTTTTAATCATTTAAAGCATATTTTAACACAGGCTTAACACCTAACAAACACTGTACCCTTTTAACATAGGCCAGGCCCTGTTGTTACCTCATATCCCAGTGATAATGCTTTGCATTACGCCTTGGAAGAAAACACTTCAATTTGCTTAACTTGCCATTGGCTCAATTTACCCCATGGCCATTGGCTCAACTTACCCAAAGGCAAACATTTTGACTATATTAGCCCACACAGTAACAAGGATGCACTTTCATGATACGTTTAGGACCTCATATTGAAGCTTATAGAGACCCCAACTGATGTATAGAACAATCTTTAAATTATCTACTTTGGTTTAGATACAAGTGTCATGAAAATGTATTTTTTGGACCTAACTTGCTGACCACTTTTTCCATGTGGTTTCTTCCTTCACAGACTCTTCCTTCATTATGACCTTTTCCTAAATATGTGGTCACATTATATATTTTGTGTATGGTTTCCTAGAAACAAGAGTGGCTCAACTTACCCCTTTTGCTCAACATACCCCACCCTCCCCTACCCACTGAAATCCATAGGCAGAACATAGAGTCCTGATCATCGAGCTAAATGGCCCTATGTATTACAGAGGCTAGCCAGGATCTCAAACACTACATGGGTAGTTGTATTCCTTTCCCCCTCTGAGCCTGGTTCCTCTGTAGGTTTCTTCCTTCTAGGGAGTTTTTCCTGGCCAATATGTTTAGACTTTTCCTTCTGCTTTGCTTGCTCTGTAGAGGTTTAGGTCAGGTAACTGTAAAGCACTTTGTGACAAGTACTGATGGAAAAAGGGATTTATATAATCAATGTTATTTGATTGATTGATTGTTCTCTCCCAGCTGGGTAGCATCGGTGTGGTCTAAGTGTTCCACTTCCTGTGGGCGGGGCTGGAGACAGCGGCAGGTGTCCTGTGGGCAGGTGGAGGCGGGGGGAGCGGTGAGGATGCTAGCGCCATCTGTCTGTGGGAGGAACACACGACCAGCAGACAGACAGGAGTGTACCTGCGACAACTGTCCTGCCTGGGTTACCAGCCCCTGGGGAAAGGTACAGACGCAGACACACACATACACACACACACACACACACAGAGACACCCACACCTGCCCCCACACTCTCACACACACACCCACCCACACAAACACACACACACACACACACACACACACACTCATGGACAGACACATACGAACAGACGCACCCGCACCCACACCCGCATACACAGACCACACAGACACACACAGACACCACACACACACAACTATTAGCCACAACATTACCTTTATTATCATTGACATGCATGATGGTATGGTGTCTCCTCAGTTTGAATACTGTGTACTTGATGTTCTGGGATGAAGTTGCCTCTAGATGCAGACCTAGGATCATCTTCTCCTTCCCCAACCTTAACCTTTAGTGGGAGGAAATGCTAAACTGACCCAAGATCACCGTCTAGGGCCAACTCCCCCCTACTCCATCCAATACAATTACTACAAAGAAGTCCTGAATAAAGTTGTCAGGCTGTGAAACTTTCCTTGTTTAGTATTGAGAAAACATGTTAATGACTCCATTGCCCACAGTGCTCAGGGAAATGTTTGGGTCCCACCCTCACAGTCCAGAAGAGGTCGGTGGTGTGTAGACATGTCAACGGCACCAGACACCCTGACTGTGACCCCAGAGAAAGGTAAACACACACCACAGGAGGTTGGTGGCACCTTAATTGGGGAGGATGGGCTCGTGGTAATGTCTGGAGCAGAATGGTGGAATGGCATCAAATACAACAAACACATGGTTTCCATGGTTTCCATGTGTTTGATGCCATTCCATTTGCTCCGTTCTGGCCATTATTATGAGCCGTCCTCCCCTCAGCAACCTCCTGTGACACACACACACACACACACACACACACACACACACACACACACACACACACACACACACACACACACACACACGGTCTCTTTTCATCCTCTCTCGTTGACTCTCAGCTGAATCTGGTCATGAATAGCGGGCTGTTGAACACGTTGAGGAGACTAAAATAGTTGGTTACCTTAGATTGTAAACTGTCATGGTCAAAACATATTGATTCAATGGTTGTAAAGATGGGGAGAGGTCTGTCTGTGATAAAGAGATTGTTTGACACCTCACTCCACAAAGCAAGTCCTGCAGGCTCTAGTTTTATCTTATCTTGATTATTGTCCAGTCATATGGTCAAGTGCTGCAAAGGAGGACCTAGTTAAGCAGCAGCTGGCCCAGAACAGAGTGGCACGTCTTGCTCTTCAATAATATGCATGACAGTTGAGGAATGACTGACTGCATCGCTTCTTGTTTTTCTAAGAAACATGAATGTGTTGGAAATTCCAAATTGTTTGCATAGTCAACTTACACACAGCACTGACACCCACACTTACCCCACCGGACATGTCACCAGGGGTCTTTTCACAGTCTCCAGGTCCAGAATTAATTCAAGGAAATATACAGTATTATACAGAGCCATGATTGCATGGAACTCCCTTCCATCTTATATAGCGCAAGTGAACAGCAAACCTGGTTTAAAAAAACAAAACAAAGCAACACCTCACGACACAACGCCTCTCCCCCATGTGACCTACTTGTTGTGTGTATGTACTGACATGTCTGTGTAACTGATAGACACACACTACATGTTAATGTTTGTGAATGTCTTTTGTCTGTAATGTATTTTTCGTTATGTGTCGATCCCCAGTAAGACTAGCTGTCTCCATTGGTGCTTTCCCCCTATCTCTATCTCTATCTCTCTTTGTCTCCCTCAGACCCGTCTCAGTGCGTAACTGTTCGTCAGAGCTGTGTGACGTGCACTGGCGTGTGGGGCCGTGGCGAGCGTGCACGGCAGCCTGTGGCAGCGGGTTTCAGTCTCGCAGGGTGGACTGTGCCCACCGCCGGAGTGGCAGAACCCTGGCAGACCAACACTGCACCTGGCACAGACGCCCAGCCACCTGGCAGCATTGCAACGCCACCACCTGTGGAAGTAAGTGTGTAGTGTTTTTACCATGTTACCATATTACCCTCACTACCTTTCCTCTGACTTCTGAAGCTGTGGAATATGTCATTGGAGTGGTTTGGCATATTTTTGACTAAAGAAACATCTATTAGAAAGTGACTACGCACAAGTAAAATCCCACAAACCCTCTTTTTAACAGTCCAGACCCAAATCTATATCGACATTTACACTGATGTTGAATTTCTGCCTGAATTTGACGTAAAGCCAGACTCTTTATAATAATATGCCATTTAGCAGACGCTTTTATCCAAAGCAATTTACAGTCATGTGTGCATACATTTTTACGTATGGGTGGTCCCGGGGATCGAACCCACTACCCTGGCGTTACAAGCGCCGTGCTCTACCAATTGAGCGACAGAGGACCACTTTACTTCCTGCTACTTTTCAATGGAAATATGGAATGGGTTCCAAGTGGCAGTCAATTCCCTATATACTGTAGTGCACTATTTTTGACCAGAGCCCTATAAGAGCCCTGGTCAAAAGTAGTGCACTATAAAGGAAATAGGGTGCCATTTGGGACGTAACCATGTTCTTCTTCGGGGAGAATGGATGTTATTTTATGTCAAAATGTCGAGTTTCAGCATTTAACACTTTCTCTGTTGTCTCTGTGTTTCTGTGAAGGTGAATGCAAAGACACCACCCACTACTGTGCCGTGGTGAAGAGGTTAAAGCTTTGCCCCATCGACATGTACAAGCAGAGGTGTTGTGAGTCCTGTTTACAGGAGGATGGCGCCACCTAGTGTTCTAGTAGGAAGTTGCCCCTAGACGCTGGTCTTGGATCAGTTTTGCATTTCCTCCACTAATGGTTAAGGCTGGGAATGGGGGAGGGGAAGCTGATCCCAGATCTGTACCTAGAGGAAACTTCACCCAGGAGAGTTGAGATAGTATGGACAACAGAACTCTTGGAACCATGGATTGAGGGAGGGATGGGTGGAGGGATGGATTGAGGGAGGGATGGAGGGATGGATGGAGGGAGGGATGGATGGATTGAGGGTGGGATGGAGGGATTGAGGGAGGGATGGATGGAAGGATGGATGGATTGAGGGAGGGATGGGTGGATGGATGGATGGATGGAGGGATGGATTGAGGGAGGGAGGGCTGGAAGGAAGGAAGGAAGGAAGGAAGGAAGGAAGGAAGGAAGGAAGGAAGGAAGGAAGGAAGGAAGGAAGGAAGGAAGGAAGGAAGGAAGGAAGGAAGGAAGGATGGATGGATGGAGGGATTGAGGGAGGGAGGGAGGGATGGATGGAAGGATGGATGGATTGAGGGAGGGATTGAGGGATGGATGGATGGAGGGAGGGATTGAGGGATGGATGGATGGATGGGTTGAGGGAGGGATGGAGGGATTGAGGGATGGAAGGATGGATGGAGGGATGGAGGGATTGATGGATGGATGGAGGGAGGGATGGAGGGATTGAGGGACGGATGGAAGGATGGATGGATTGAGGGAGGGATGGAAGGATGGATGGATTGAGGGAGGGATGGAAGGATGGATGGATGGAGGGAGGGATGGAGGGATTGAGGGAGGGATGGAAGGATGGATGGATTGAGGGAGGGATGGATGGATGGATGGATGGATGGACCATGTAGCACAGTAGACTGGCATAGACTGAGACTGTTTGGAGTTCATCGACATTAAGACTGCTTTAAAAACACTACCACCACAAAATGGAGGAAATCTTTCTCACTTTTTCGTCACAACCTAAATGGAGATTCCTCCTAATAATGATGCCCCAATGACATGATTAGACTGAGAAAGAGACACAGGGGATGTTTGCCAGAGACCCTTTGCTGAAGACAAGCATGCACAGATATGGACTGAAGGAATTTTTCGGATGACCCATCCAATGTAATTTGATGCAAGCCTCAAATCTGGACCTATGGCCTTAGAAATGTAACACTTTACCAATACTAGCTATTATCCCAATGACACATGTAACAAGTGGGTGCGAAGGCATGTGTGTAAAGTGTGTGTTGTTAACCCATTCCTAAAGGAGAGAGCGGTGTTATCTTTAAATGGCCTAGTCATTGTTTTCCATAGTAATGTGCACAGAATGGATGAATACAAGGAAAGAATGCTCTAGCAACAACACGCCAATAGAAGAAGTGGTTTATGGGGATCTTGTGTTTTATTGTTTTTAATTTATAACAAGCGCATCAATGTATGAATATACTGTACACAGTGGTGGAAAAAGTAAAAATACTTCAATAGAAAATGACTCAAGTAAAAGTGAAAGTCATCCAGTAAAATACTACTTGAGTAAAATTCTCCATTTGTATTTGGTTTTAAATATACTTAAGTATCAAAAGTAAATGTAATTGCTCAAATAAACTTAAGCATCAAGTATAAATAAATAAATAAAAGTACCATTAGACGGCACCATTAAAAAAAACAAAAAGAAATTGGGATATGTATGCCCCTGGCTAGCCGTGAAAAAACACACACACACACACACACACTCAGACATCATTTACAAACAAAGCATTTGTGTTTATTGAGTCTGCCAGATCAGAGGCAGTAGAGATGACCAGGGGATGTTCTCTTGATAAGTTTGTGGATTGGAACATTTTCCTGTCCTGCTAAGCATTCAACATTTACTTTTGGTTGTCAAGGAAAATGTATGGAGTAAAAAATAAATTATTTTCTTTAGGAATAGAGTGAAGTAAAAGTAAAAAACTACTTAAGTAGTACTTCAAAGTATTTTTACTTAAGTACTTTACACCACTGACTGTACATGTACATACAGTGTAGGAACCGGTCTGGATGTGTGATACAGAATCCTATAAGACCATTCACATGTGTGAAGGCAAAGGGATGTCAGATTGTAGTGGAACGTCATTGACATAAGAAAACAACAATCTGAACCAAATAATTTGCAGTAGAACCTACTAGTCAGACAGTAGGGGGAAAAAGTGGTTTCAAAATGATTTATTGGATATTTGCCATAACAGTTAACATTCAATGTGTACGTACATTTTAAACACATTCATCGGAGTACAGTGCATACAGTAGTATGTATCATGTGAGATAATAATTGTCCAAAGAAATGATCACTGTTTGGAATCAACAGGCTCTGCAGTGACCGAGAGAGGTATGGGTTGCATTCCCAATAGCACTCAATCATATTCCCTACATCTGGGGTCGGAAACAGGCGGCCCGCGCGCCAAACTCTGTTCCCAAGTATTCCCACAAATAAAAAGAGAGACGTGATCGTGTCTCAATGTAATCAAGGTATGAGATGACTGTTATTTTCCAATTCAATAAATTTTTCTGCTTGCTTGTGGTCAATTTGCATTGTACAAATTTCTATAATTCTGCTCCAGCCCCCCAACCATCCGCTCGGACAGAAATCGGCCCTTGGCTGAATCTAGTTGCCTGCCCTACATAGTACACTACTGGTCCAAAGTAGTGCACTATGTAGGGGATATGGTGCCATTTGGGACGGGCCCCTAGAGATAACAGTCATATTTCTCTGTTCTCTTTTTGAATAATGGGGTCTACTCGTTTTTAGCTATTGTTTTGGTTATCCAACCAATGTGCTGCATTGTAAAATATGTCTTGTATATACTGTGTTTTTAAGTGCAATATTGTACATTGAGAGTATGTAGATTTTTTGTGGGACTTTATTTTCTTACCTTATTTAGTTGTGTTCATAACGCCTGTTTAAAAAGACTCGATATAAACCGTACAGTACATTAATAAGCACTTGCTGTTGTTGGATCACAGGTATGTTTAATACCTTTCCCTTCTGGTTTTATTCTCATGCATTTATGTTCAATCTCTAATGTTTTGTAGATACATGTCATGTGTTTTGCAGATACATGATCAAGTGCCACTCACTCAAACAAACGCATACTGACAATAATCAATGCTACTGATATTTACGACAACATATCGATAACGTTACCATAACATTGGGTGTTGACATGGATACTGTTTGTAAAATCCTATCTGGATTGAAGGAACACCATGAAGATGTTTTTGGAACAAAACTTTTAAGTGCTCTAGAAAGACAACATACTAAGACAATAAAGACAGTTTGATCACCTGATATTCTGCTTGGTAAACTCATTATTATGACACACAGAGGGAGACATTTTCCTAGTGCAAAAGCATTATATAAAACTTTTTTCCAACAATGTGCATTATAAAGATTATTTTTGTATAGCTGTTTACTAAACTCTAGTAAAAAAATCGTCCCCTTAAAATTAAATCACACTGCAAGATTATAATGACGTTTTCGGTATGTCTTTTGCACTTTGAACAATTATTTTGCAATACGAAAATGTCCCCAGAAAGTACTGCATTATGTTTGTGAATTTCAACAAATGTTTGACTGTGATGACTTTTTGCAGAATTTGGCACATGGATACACAAGGATAATTAATTGATTAATACATAAATAGTGCTTGTTTTGATTAGCCAACTATTCAATTGATCATTGATAATTACTATCAATTACTATTCAGGTAGTACCAAAATCAAATAAAAAACATAACAGACTGTTAGTTTTGCTTTAACATGCTCTTTTTAAGATAAAAAGCATGGGTCACCAAATATCATGGTCATACGTTATGATACCACAGCCACCGCCATGCCAGCAGCCATCTTGTTCCTGTCCTTAGACGGCAACTTCCTGTAGAACCTGTGTCCCCTGTCGTCGCTGTCCTCAAACACGAAGCCCGGCGGCGAGTCATAGCTGGCTGGACAAATGCTGATCCTACAACACAATATCATACCATTACCTGAATGATATACGATAAAATACCATACTATCTATAAGATGCGATACTTTATTGTCTGTTCTCGTGGAAAATCATCTTGCTGCAAGGTCAGCACATGATAATCATCCACAAATTCACAGAACTCACTAGCACTAAGTAAGCTTGAGGTTATAAAAGTGATTCAGTTGTACATCACAGTCATTCGTTTCATTCTGGCAGTAAAATAGCTTCACTGTTGTTCTTTTACATCTCAGTATAGCTTTAGTGCCTGCTGGGACGTAACGGCGGATTCCAGGAGACTCCAGACTAAATGCTTGGGGGTTAACTCTGTGTGTGTCAAATCAAATCAAAATCAAATGTTTTTTGTCACGTACACCGTTTACAGCAGATATAAATGGTGCAGCGAAATGCTTAGCGTATGTGTATGTGTGTGTGTGTGCGTGTGTGTGTCTGTCTGTCTCCTCTTGGGGGTAACTCTGTGTGTGTGTTACCTCTTGGGGGTAACTCTGTGTGTGTGTTACCTCTTGGGGGTGAACTCTGTGCTGTACATGGTGCCGCCCTCCAATGGGGCATCAGTCCTCATTGGGGCGTGAGCTGGCTTGAAGCTCACACTGGGCTGCAGCTCGTGGGGTGTAAAGTGGGCCTGGATAATAGTATACAATCGAATAGAATAGAATTTCAAACAACAGCTTATAAGAATGTGACCTAGGGCCAAAGAGAGACAGGGGCTCTGCTACACTCTTAGAAAAAAAGGTGCTATCTAGAACTTAAAAGGGTTCTTCTGCTATCCCCATAGGAGAACCCTTTGAAGAACCCTTTTTGGTTCCAGGTAGAACCATTTTGGTTCCAGGTAGAACCCTTTCCACAGAGAATTCTAAATGGAACCCAAAAGGGTTCTACCTGGAACCAAAAAAAGGGTTCTACCGGGAACCAAAAAGGGTCCTCCTATGGGGACTGCAGAAGAAGCCTTTTGGAACCCTTTTTTTCTAAAAGTGTAGATACTTGAGCAGTGTTTCAAAGAACACCCTTAACACACCCATATCTGGCCAAAACTAGTGCACTACATGGAGGCGGTACTGGGAACTGGCTGGTGATTTCAGATGGTAGGCACTATAGTATCTCCTATTGTTGTGTCCTTCCGCAGGGCACTTAGCCCCTAAAACAACTCCAGAGGTGCTACAATGTAGCTGACCCTGTGCTCCTCCCAGAATAAATGTTCTATAGGCAGGGTGTGATTTGAGATTTGCCCTGGCATGCCAGTGGAAACAGAAACGTCTTGAATGACCTTGAAGGTGGAGAGGTAGTCCATCCGTCCGGTGGCTCTCTGCATCTCCTCAGGCTTCTTGATCATGGCCTGTCTCTTGACCTCCCAAGGCTGGTAGTCATCTCTCATGGTGGTGCAGACCTGGAGGTAGTGGGGTGGGAATGTTCATTGTGATGCTACGATAAACGTACCCCAAAAAATCCCAACACACCCGGTTCTTGGACAAAATGAGTAACAAAACATTCAATCATATTCATGTGCTGTTGAAATAATATCCCAAGAATTTGACAGCATACAATTTAGTGAACAATATAACTATAATATTACATCAGAACGTCCATAGGCGATACATATAAGTACAACAACACAACCGTTCAGCGATATATCAGTCCAGTGATAATAGACTGATATATGGACCCATCCCTACCTGGAAGGGAGCTGATGACTTGTTGGGCCGATTGAAGGGCTTGGCGGAGATGAAGGGCTGGATGTTGTGTCGGACGTAGTCTGCACCAGACGTGGTGCTCATGTCCATGTGCTCTGTGGGGCTGACGTACTGCAGGCTCTTGTGCAGCTGAGGCAGGGACACGGGCCACTGCTGGAAACGCTCCTTAAACTCTGTGCTGCTCTGAAACGGAATGTCAGACGTCACCTAGGAACAGAGTAGAGTGGGATAGAGTAGAATAGTGGTTTATTGTTCACCCTGAGATGGACATTTGCCTTTGGTTTCACCTCACAAGTACAGTAACATACATCAACTCACCAGATAATCACATTGAACATAAAAACACATGGGACGTTCAAATAAATACTAGACATCTATCTTGACTCTGCACTTCATTACAGAGATTTTTTACATTTGACATTTTAGTCATTTAGCAGACGCTTTTATCCAGAGCGACTTACAGGAGCAATTAGGGTTAAGTGTCTTGCTCAAGGGCACATCAACATATTTCACCTAGTCAGCTTGTGGATTCAAACCAGCAACCTTTTGGTTACTGGCCCAACCTCTTAACCGCTACCCAGAGATATTCCACCAACCACTGGCTACTAATGACCAAATACCAGTTGACGTTATCACTGGCCCAGAAAAGATAAGCAAAGATGAGTGAGTTAGTGAGATATTAATCTGGGTTAACCCAGCACTAAAATCCTGTGTAATTTGGTCAGATGCTCGATTACGTAGTCTGTCCACGAGAGACTAGTGAGATATCATTAAACACAGCATTACCTTTCCAGGGTTAGGCTTATAGCTCTGGGGCAGCTGTCCTGGCAGGCCCTGGTAGTCTCTTCGGTTGGTGGTAAGATCTTGTAAGGGCTGGCTACTGGGTCTATAGGGCTCTGGAGCCTTCACCCAGCGCGCCTCCAGAGGGTGGGGCACATAGCACTGCTGGTTACTGGTCACGCAATCGAAGGGGGCATCGGACATTTTGGGGCTACTGGAGGGTTTGAAGCTCTCTCTGGGGGCCAGGCCTCGGGTGAGGAAGTCGTCCTGGAAGGTGGTGTGGCCGTCGAACTTGGCGTCTGGAGGGTGGTAGCTCAGGTCGGGTTTCTTCAGCTCCCGCTTGCACATCTCCCACTGTCGGAAATCCTCTGGAGGTGAAACATTAAGAATGATTTTTAAGTGTTCATTTTGGTAATAACCATAGTTTATTTATAGAGCTCATTATTGTTGTTATGATGTAATTTTAATGTATAAAAGATCCCATAGAAATTGCAGTGTATTAATTTTAAAAGCAAATATTTATTATACAGTGCCTTCGGAAAGTATTCAGACCCCTTGACTTTTTCCACATTTTGTTACGTTACAGCCTTAAATAAAACAATTTCCTCAGCAATCTACACATAATACCCCATAATGACAAAGCGAAAACTATTTTTTACAAATTAAAAAACTGTAGTATTCAGACCCTTTGCTATGAGACTCGAAATTGAGCTCAGGTGCATCCTGTTTCCATTTATCATTTACATCCTTGAGATGTTTCTACAACTTGATTGGAGTACATGTGGTAAATTAAATTGATTGGACATGATTTGGAAAGGCACACACCTGTCTATATAAGGTCCCACAGTTGACAGTGCATGTCAGAGCAAAAACCAAGCCATGAGGTCGAAGGAATTGTCCGTAGACCTCCGACACAGGATTGTGTCGTGGCACAGATCTGGGGAAGGATACCAAAACATTTCTGCAGCATTGAAGGACCCGAAGAACACAGTTGCCTCCATCATTTTTAAATGGAAGAAGTTTGGAACCACCAAGACTCTTCCTAGAGCTGGCCGCCCGGCCAAACTGAGCAATCAGGCGAGAAGGGCCTTGGTCAGGGAGGTGACCATGAACCCGATGGTCACTCTGACAGAGCTCTAGAGTTCCTCTGTGGAGATGGGAGAACCTTCCAGAAGGACAACCATCTCTGCAGCACTGCACCAATTAGGCCTTTATGGTAGAGTGGCCAGAGGGAAGCCACTCCTCAGTAAAAGGCACATGACAGCCAGCTTGGAGTTTGCCAAAAGGCACCTAAAGACTCTCAGACCATGAGAAACAAGATTTTCTGATCTGATGAAACCAAGATTGAACTATTTGGCCTGAATGCCAAGCGTCACATCTGGAGGAAACCTGGCACCATCCCTACGGTGAAGCATGGTGGAGACAGCATCATGCTCTGGGGATTTTTTTCAGTGGCAGGGACTGGGAGACTAGTCAGGATGGAGGGAAAGATGAACGGAGCAAAGTACTGAGAGATCCTTGATGAAAACCTGCTCCAGAGCGCTCAGGACCTCAGACTGGGACGAAGGTTCACCTTCCAACAGGACAACGACTCTAAGCACACAGCCAAGACAACGCAGGAGTGGCTTCGGGACAAGTCTCTGAATGTCCTTGAGTGGCCCAGCCAGAGCCCGGACTTGAACCTGATCGAACATCTCTGGAGAGACCTGAAAATAGCTGTGCAGCGACGCTCCCCATCCAACCTGATAGAGCTTGAGAGGATCTGCAGAGAAGATTGGGAGAAACTCCCCAAATACAGGTGGCTGTAATCGCTGCCAAAAGTGCTTCAACCAAGTATTGAGTAAAGGGTCTGGATACTTATGTAAATGTGATATTTTTGTTTTTTTTAAATAAATTAGCAATTACCATTTTTGCTTTGTCATTATGGGGTATTGTGTGTAGATTGATGAGGGAAATTTTTTTTTTAATCAATTTTTGAATAAGGCTGTAACCTAACAAAATGTGAAAAAAGTCAAGAGGTCTGAATACTTTCCGAAGGCACTGTATATTACTAAAATAAGGGTCACTGTGCGGTCCCACTTGTAGAAATGTGTAATGTGTAATATGTGTGGTATGTCATCAAACAACGCAGAATAGCTCACCTTTGTAAGTAGGCACTGTATCCATTTTGTGCCCTGTTGCACGTACCCTCTCCCTGGGTCTGGAAGGGGCGAAGGGGTGGACCTCATAAAGGGTGTAGTCTTGTTTGTAGGTGGTCCCCAGATCTATGTCTCCAGGTTTGGGTTTGTACTCCGCCTGCTGTTTCCCCGGTCGTCGAGTCACCTCGTAGGGAATAAAGTCAGTCCTATGGGGAGAGCGAGAGAGCGAGAGAGCGAGAGAGCGAGAGAGCGAGAGAGAGAGAGAGAGAGAGAGAGAGAGAGAGAGAGAGAGAGAAACACCAGTCTTTTTAATTCATTTGGTATTGAGACCTTTGTGGATAACTCCTGATTAATATAGTTAGTGATATCTACATAAGAGATTGACCGTGGAATATGGAATCGGCGCGACTTTTAGAGACCACTTAAAAGGTATATTTTCCAAAATCCCCTCAAAACCTCACGGCTTGCATGAGGGGTGTGTGTGTGTGTGGTGTGTGTGTGTGTGTGTGCCTCAAAGGGCTTTGCATTAAATGAGAGTGGTTGAAGAGCAGAAGATTGACACAATCTCAAATAGCACCTTATTCCCTTACTTTTGGTAGTACACTACTTTTGTCCCCTGGCCTATGTGGCATTCCTGGCCAAAAGTAGTGTACTTTAAAGGGATTCATGTTTCATTAGGGTGTGATCCCTGTCAAAGTGTTTACTTGAATGTAGTAGTTCCATCCATTCTCCCCTGGTCACCGTGGTTAACAGGCTTGGGTTTCAGGCTCTGGGGCGGGTTGTATCCTCCATAGGCGGGGTACTTCTCTGTGTACTCTGTCAGGACACATGTCTTATTGGGCTTTCCATACAGAGCTGTGGGCCGGTGGGGGCAGCGGTGGCGTCTAGACAGAGGGCAAAGTTCAAAACTTTATTTTACTGAAAGTGCTCTATCTTGAAATCTTGACTGCTGTGCTGACATGCATTAACAGTGGAATAATTACCATAATACTAATAGAGTGTAGTATTCATTTACAATGACATGATGGTGACTGGCAGTAAGTTAGGCTAGTTATGTGGCATGCCACCCTACACTTAGAAAGAGCATCCTCTGAATGAAGGAACAGACAAGTCATCTTAACTCCTTCAGGTGCAGAATGGAAACCAGCAGGCTGGGTGTGAGCAATTATCTAACTGGTTATCCAATGCAATGAATGTGTACTGACTGAGCTCAGTGTGAATTCTTTAAAAGAATGCCCGACTTGTATTTCATCTTAGATTAACAGACATCTAACTCAATATGATGTATCAGCCATGCATTTCTACTGTATCTATGGTGACATACCAGGCACAGTAGCATAATTAATTAACATGGTCAGAATCAGAATCAGAAAAAATAATATTGCATTCACTGACCTATGTGAAAGGCTTATGAAAACATTGTACAACAATCACATGATCATAAAAAAAAACGGAACTTGAATAAACTGACAACTGTAATCAATAGAACACCAATGTCGGAAATCGTGGGCTACATTTTTACAATGACTGCTGTGGATTTCGCATAGGCTCAAATCGTTTCAGGGCAATAAGAAATGCACTAGTTTCTATGTAACCATGGGCATTGTCTTTACTCAGGACAGGGAGTGTCTGTGTGCAAGTGACATAGCTAGCTACAGATAGGCCTACAGATCTAAATAAAGCCAGACAAGTCTCCTTGTATTGGTGAAATGACAAATGTAGCTAGACTATGCAAAAAAGCAAATCGTAGCTATGTTCGCACCTACGTAGCTAGGATACTTTTTATTCCGTTAGTCATTAGTGCAACTAGATTTTTCTGCGCAAGATATGTTTTTCCATGCCTTGGCATTGGACAACTTGGCAAAATGGCAAAAGTGTCTATTTGTTTTGTCGCTGAATAGTCCTATTATTGTGACAGTAAATTTGTGACGCTTTACAATGCCATATGGGTCATTCTAAGAACCTCAGAATTTCTAGTTTTGTAGCTAGAGGAATGCCGAATGGATTGGACAGAGTTTTTACAACAGTGATTTATAATGAATGTCAGTGGATAATATAAATACAGCATAATATAAATACAGTATTTGCCATTTTAATGTCAACTCCATGCACTACTTGGCATAGGGGTGTCAATTCATGGGTTAGTCAACCCTACATCAACGCATGAGAATAACTTATTTACACACAAACTTGTGTAAACACTGGCAATCTCATGAATATTATCATACATGTTTACTATAATAAATCAAGACATCCTCCTTACCCACAGCTGCAGATCTCACATATGCATAGCCGTTTCATCTCTTTGAGGGGGCGAGTGCTGTTCGTGTCTCTTTCCCCTGCAATCCCACAAACACCGCCCGACAGCTCCGTCCTTAATATGCCTCAGTGGACAGCTCGCGCTAAAGTTTGCAGTTCTGTTTCTATGGAAGCAACACGTTACCCCAGCAACTGCTGAGCTTCCTAGTAACGACGTAACGTACTACGTCATTTACACAGCGGCGTCAATGTTTTACGTATTGTTCCGGCCAAACAACGTGAGTGAGTTGTGTGCGTCCACGTTTGTGTTTTATGTGACTTTTGTCGCATAATATTGAGATTTCTTATATGATATGGTGATTTATTTTAGGTAATGAATCATATGTATAGTAATATAGTACTTTGTATAGTTATATACTACTTTGTATAGCACGCTAATATTGGTGTCCACGTTTCTTTTAGCTGAGTGCAGCATATTGTAAAAGACTAACGTTAGAGGTTGCAGGTACATAGCACGCACCTTTTGTATTGCTGTCATTCAGAATGGTGGTGTGTTGCTGTCTTACTAACTAACTTTGCTGTGTTGACAGCACTGGCACTGACCAGATAGGTAGCTAACTGACGTTAGTTATCAGTATTTATAGCAGTAGCTAGCTAGCTAGCTAGGTAATAGTTACAGTACTAGAGGATATCTCCAAACGTTTGTTTCCTCGCCTGATGTATTAGCTAGTCCAAAGCAGTCAAACATGGGACACACAAGTTTGGATAAGATCAAAGCACTACAGAAGAATCCTGCCAACGTCAGGAACCTGTGCATTCTGGCACACGTGGACCATGGTAGGTTCCATTGACTACAGTTTATTGACCTGATTATTGAAAATGTTGCACGAGATAATACTGTACAGGGCCATGATGACAGTTGTTGTTTGCATGCATGACCATTTGTAGTGACACTCCATTCATATCCACCACAATCTATTTTGCAGGCAAAACAACTCTGGCAGATAGCTTGGTGGCGAGCAATGGCATTATATCAAGTCGCTTAGCCGGAAAGGTTAGTATGACTTGATCTCAATCATCTGTGGTGGGATTATCCTTGTCATACTACTGTAGCCAGACTTTGTTATTTTGCCCTCTTGCTAATCTATTTCTGTGTCCCTGACCTATACATTGATCATGTATACATCTGTGTTCTGATATTGTTGATGTTGTTTATGTCTTAGCTGAGGTACCTGGACAGCCGGGAGGATGAGCAGATCCGAGGGATCACGATGAAGTCCAGCGCTATCTCACTGCACTATGCTGCTGGTAAGACACCACAGTAGGAACATGTTGACTTGGATACGTTGAGTCCTGTTGAGAGGTGGACTACTTGTGTGTAATGTCTCCGTCTAATTGACCCTTGAGTGTGTATGTGCCTGTCTGTCTGTCTGTCTGTCTGTCTGTCTGTCTGTCTGTCTGTCTGTCTGTCTGTCTTGTGCTTATGTGTATGTGTTTGTCTCAGGGGAGAAGGACTACCTGATAAACTTGATTGACTCGCCGGGCCATGTGGACTTCTCGTCTGAGGTGTCCACCGCCGTCAGACTATGTGACGGGGCCATTGTCATCGTAGATGCTGTGGAGGGAGTTTGTCCACAGGTAAGGCAATTACAGGCAGTGACTGTGTCCCAAATGGCACCCTATGCCCTTTCTAGGGCCCTGGTCAAAAATAGTGCACTATATAGTGAATAGGGTGGGATTTTGGACACATAACGTACTTAGGTTATAGCCTAACCACGTGTTCTCCACTGGTTCTGCGTTAAACAATGTTACATTAAATGGTTTAATGGAATGGGGCACCCAGCCCATCCACACTTTATCATTCAGGGTTTTTTCTGTTTGCATTTTTAAGCCAATTTCCTGCAATTCTACAAATTTGTCCATGGAGCTGAGATAAACTTTTGTCGTTTTAAAGCTAATTTCCTGCAATTCTACACATTTTGCCATGGAGCTAAGAGAAAATGTGGCAGTTTTAAAGTTCATTTCCTGAGATTCTACATATTCTACCATGGAGCTGAGTGAAAATGTTGCAGTTTTAAAGCTAATTCCCTGCAATTCTATGCATTTTGCCATGTTTTTCAATACTGCTAAAAGAAAATTCTCCCTGACTGTCTAGCTTTTATTTTGGTGGTTGCTAGTTCTCAAAGATTATATTATTTAAAAAAAGATATAAGTCCATTATGTTTTTTCCAACTTTATATCTGGTTTTAGACGTTTAAGTTTACACTTAAAGCGTTTTTCCATCCCGAAAATGTATTTTAAAAAATATACGCGTAGGCGGCCAGTCCAAGGATTTCAGTGGCAGAAAAATCCCTGTCATTGTTTTGGAATGTAATATTAAATCATATTTGTGGCTCTACTTTCTCAACTTCATGGCATTTTTGTTTTGTCTTTGTTGGCGTGAGACTACTCAGTGTATCAGTGTTGTGATGATGTTTCTCTGGTGTGTGTGTGTGTGTCTCTGTGTGTCCGGGTCTCTGTGTGTGTGTGTGTGTCCATTTGTGTGTGTGTATCTGTGTGTGTGTGTGTGTCCGTCCGTGTTTGTTTGTTTGTCTATCCATCTGTAGACCCAAGCAGTGCTGCGTCAGGCGTGGCTGGAGAACATCAGGCCTGTGCTGGTGATCAACAAGATTGACCGGCTCATCTTGGAGCTGAAGCTCACCTCTCAGGAAGCCTACACACACCTGCAGAAGATTCTAGAACAGGTGAGTCCCTCACCTCTAAAGACAAGTGTTATTAGTATAAAAAAAACGTGAGACAGAATCTGTATACCTGCCATATAGGTAGTACACAACTAATTGCCCTTGAGGGGTAAGATTAATTCAACTGAACTGAAACGAACTGAACTGAATTGAATGTACTCTGTTTTCGGTTAAGGAATCGGTTATAACAGAAATGTTCTGGAACGTGTATGATTCTTATAATAGAGAAGTGGACTATATTCTAACATAAAGTCACTTTTCCCTCCTCACAGGTGAATGCAGTGACAGGCTCTCTGTTTACCTCCAAAGTGCTGGAGGACCGTGCGGTGAAAGAGGAACGGGCGGAGGAAGATAAGGAGGAGGGGGACGTCAAGCCTGCTGAGTGTCTCGGGTCAGAGCAGGTATACGACTGGAGCGCCGGCCTGGAGGATTCGGACGACTCCCAGCTCTACTTCTCTCCAGACCAGGGGAATGTGGTCTTCGCCAGTGCCATAGACGGATGGGGCTTCAGGTGGGTCCTGGGTTATATGCATTAGTACACACCGTAGCCAAACGTTTTGCAACGGAGAACAAAAACAAGCATTTCTTATTGGACATGTTCAGTTTAGGAGGTAGTCTCTCCCCTTTTGGGCCTGTTTGCTCCTGTTTGGTTCCTAGTGAAAAGGACCCTGGGCTGGCTGCCGGTCCTCTGTTAAGGTCTTGTGCGTCTGTAGCCTGGGGTCTGTTCAGAAGGGCACACCGTAGCAAAACGTTTTGAATCGGAAAACAACAATAATATTTTCTTATTGGACAATTTCCTCACTGTTTCATCCCATTGCAAAGAGTGGTTTCCCTATTGGAAATTAACCTGGTTAGAAAATCAATCCCCAGTCCCAACCTTTCACTTGACACTTCCTAATGCTGCTTCTTAGATCCTAATGAATTATATAGTAAGCAAAAGTGGCTTGCGAAAATATTCAACCCCCTTGGCATTTTTCCTATTTTGTTGCCTTACAACCTGGAATTAAAATGGATTTTTGGGGGGTTTGTATCATTTGATTTACACTACATGCCTACCACTTTGAAGATGCAAAATATGTTTTATTGTCAAACAAACAAGAAATAAGACAAAAAAACAGAACTTGAGCGTACAAAACTATTCACCCCCCCAAAGTCAATACTTTGTAGAGCCACCTTTTGCAGCAATTACAGCTGCAAGTCTCTTGGGGTATGTCTCTATAAGCTTGCCACATCTAGCCACTGGGACTTTTGGCCATTCTTCAAGACAAAACTGCTCCAGCTCCTTCAAGTTGGATGGGTTCCGCTGGTGTACAGCAATTTTTAAGTCATACCACATATTCTCAATTGGATTGAGGTCTGGGCTTTGACTAGGCCATTCCAAGACATTTAAAGGTTTCCCCTTAAACCAATCAAGTGTTGCTTTAGCAGTATGCTTAAGGTCATTGTCCTGCTGGAAGGTGAACCTCCGTCCCGGTCTCAAATCTCTGGAAGACTGAAACAGGTTTCCCTCAAGAATTTCCCTGAATTTAGCGCCATCCATCATTCCTTCAATTCTGACCAGTTTCCCAGTCTCTGCCGATGAAAAACATCCCCACAGCATGATGCTGCCACCACCATGCTTCACTGTTGGGATGGTGTTCTCGGGGTGATGAGAGGTGTTGGGTTTGCGCCAGACATAGCGTTTTCCTTGATGGCCAAAAAGCTCAATTTTAGTCTCATCTGACCAGAGTACCTTCTTCCATATGTTTGGGGAGTCTCCCACATGCCTTTTGGCGAACTCCAAACGTGTTTGCTATATATTTTTCTTTAAGCAATGGCTTATTTCTGGCCACTCTTCCGTAAAGCCCAGCTCCGTGGAGTGTACGGCTTAAAGTGGTCCAATGGACAGATACTCTAATCTCCGCTGTGGAGCTTTGCAGCTCCTTCAGGGTTATCTTTGGTCTCTTTGTTGCCTCTCTGATTAATGCCCTCCTTGCCTGGTCCTTGAGTTTTGTTGGGTGGCCCTCTCTTGGCAGGTTTGTTGTGGTGCCATATTCTTTCTATTTTTTAATTTAATTTTAATTTAATTTTTAATTTTATTTTATTTCACCTTTATTTAACCAGGTAAACCAGTTGAGAACAAGTTCTCATTTACAACTGCGACCTGGCCAAGATAAAGCAAAGCAGTGCGATAAAAACAACAACACAGAGTTACATATGGGGTAAAACAAAACAAAGTCAAAAATACAACAGAAATACATATAATATACAGTGTGCAAATGTAGCAAGTTATGGAGGTAAGGCAATAAAATAGGCTATAGTGCAAAATAATTACAATTAGTATTAACACTGGAATGATAGATGTGCAAGAGATGATGTGCAAATAGAGATACTGGGGTACAAATGAGCAAAATAAATAACAATATAGGGATGAGGTAGTTGGGCGGGCTAATTTCAGATGGGCTGTGTACAGGTGCAGTGATCGGTAAGGTGCTCTGACAACTGATGCTTAAAGTTAGTGAGGGAGATAAGTGTCTCCAGCTTCAGAGATTTTTGCAATTTGTTCCAGTCATTGGCAGCAGAGAACTGGAAGGAATTGCGGCCAAAGGAGGTGTTGGCTTTGGGGATGACCAGTGAGATATACCCGCTGGAGCGCAGACTACGGGTGGGTGTTGCTATGGTGACCAATGAGCTAAGATAAGGCGGGGATTTGCCTAGCAGTGATTTATAGATGGCCTGGAGCCAGTGGGTTTGGCGACTAATATGTAGTGAGGACCAGCCAACAAGAGCGTACAGGTCACAGTGGTGGGTATTATATGGGGCTTTGGAGACAAAATGGATGGCACTGTGATAGACTACATCCAATTTGCTGAGTAGAGTGTTGGAGGCTATTTTGTAAATGACATCGCCGAAGTCAAGGATCGGTAGGATAGTCAGTTTTACGAGGGCATGTTTGGCAGCATGAGTGAAGGAGGCTTTGTTGCGAAATAGGAAACCGATTCTAGATTTAACTTTGGATTGGAGATTCTTAATGTGAGTCTGGAAGGAGAGTTTACAGTCTAACCAGACACCTAGATATTTGTAGTTGTCCACATACTCTAGGTCAGACCCGTCGAGAGTAGTGATTCTAGTCGGTTGGGCGGGTGCAAGCAGCGTTCGGTTGAAGAGCATGCATTTAGTTTTACTAGTGTTTAAGAGCAGTTGGAGGCTACTGAAGGAGTGTTGTATGGAATTGAAGCTCGTTTGGAGGTTTGTTAACACAGTGTCCAATGAAGGGCCAGATGTATACAAAATGGTGTCGTCTGCGTAGAGGTGGATCTGAGAGTCACCAGCAGCAAGAGCGACGTCATTGATATACACAGAGAAAAGAGTCGGCCCAAGAATTGAACCCTGTGGCACCCCCATAGAGACTGCCATAGGTCCAGACAACAGGCCCTCCGATTTGACACATTGAACTCTATCTGAGAAGTAGTTAGTGAACCAGGCGAGGCAGTCATTTGAGAAACCAAGGCTATTTAGTCTGCCAATAAGAATGCGGTGGTTGACAGAGTCGAAAGCCTTGGCCAGGTCGATGAAGACGGCTGCACAGTACTGTCTATTATCGATCGCGGTTATAATATCATTTAGGACCTTGAGCGTGGCTGAAGTGCACCCATGACCAGCTCGGAAACCGGATTGCATAGCGGAGAAGGTACGGTGGGATTCGAAATCGTCGGTGATCTGTTTGTTGACTTGGCTTTCAAAAACTTTTGAAAGGCAAGGCAGGATGGATATGGGTCTGTAACAGTTTGGATCTAGAGTGTCACCCCCTTTGAAGAGGGGGATGACCGCGGCAGCTTTCCAATCTCTGGGGATCTCAGACGTTACGAAAGAGAGGTTGAACAGGCTAGTAATAGGGGTTGCGACAATTTCGGCGGCTAGTTTTAGAAAGAAAGGGTCCAGATTGTCTAGCCCAGATGATTTGTAGGGGTCCAGATTTTGCAGCTCTTTTAGAACATCAGCTGTCTGGATTTGTGTGAAGGAGAAGCGGGGGGGGCATGGGCAAGTTGCAGCGGAGGGTGCAGAGCTGGTGGCCGGGGTAGTGGTAGCCAAGTGGAAAGCATGGCCAGCCGTAGCAAAATGCTTGTTGAAGTTCTCGATTATTGTAGATTTATCGGTGGTGATAGTGTTTCCTAGCCTCAGTGCAGTGGGCAGCTGGGAGGAAGTGCTCTTATTTTCCATGGACTTTACAGTGTCCCAAAACTTTTTGGAGTTAGTGCTACAGGATGCAAATTTCTGTTTGAAAAAGTTAGCCTTTGCTTTCCTAACTATATTGGTTCCTAACTTCCCTGAAAAGTTGCATATCTCGGGGGCTATTTGATGCTAATGCAGTACGCCACAGGATGTTTTTGTGCTGGTCAAGGGCAGTCAAGTCTGAGGAGAACCAGGGGCTATATCTGTTCTTAGTTCTGTATTTTTTGAATGGGGCATGTCTATTTAAGATTGAGAGGAAATTACTTTTAAAGAACAACCAGGCATCCTCTACTGACGGAATTAGATCTATATCCATCCAGGATACCTGGGCCAGGTCAATTAGGAAGGCCTGCTCGCTGAAGTGTTTTTGGGAGCGTTTGACAGTGATGAGGGGTGGTCGTTTGACCACGGACCCGTTACGGACGCAGGCAATAAGGCAGTGATCGCTGAGATCCTGGTTGAAGACAGCGGAGGTGTATTTAGAGGGTAAGTTAGTCAGGATGATATCTATGAGGGTACCCATGTTTACGGATTTAGGGTTGTACCTGGTAGGTTCGTTGATAATTTGTGTGAGATTGAGGGCATCTAGTTTAGATTGTAGGATGGCTGGGGTGTTAAGCATATCCCAATTTAGGTCACCAAGCAGTACGAACTCTGAGGATAGATGGGGGCAATCAATTCACATATGGTGTCCAGGGCACAGCTGGGGGGCTGAGGGGGGTCTGTAGCAAGCGGCAACAGTGAGAGATTTATTTCTGGAAAGGTGGATTTTTAGAAGTAGAAGCTCAAACTGTTTGGGCACAGACCTGGATAGTATGATGGAGCTCTGCAGGCTATCTCTACAGTAGATTGCAACTCCACCCCCTTTGGCAGTTCTATCTAGACGGAAAATGTTATAGTTGGGGATGGACATTTCAGAATTTTTGGTGGCCTTCCTAAGCCAGGATTCAGACACTGCTAGAACATCAGGGTTGGCGGAGTGTGCTAACGCAGTGAATAACTCAAACTTAGGAAGGAGGCTTCTGATATTTATGTGCAGAAAACCAAGACTTTTACGGTTACAGAAGTCAACAAATGATAGCTCCTGGGGAGTAGGAGTGATACTGGGGGCTGCAGGGCCTGGGTTAGCCTCTACATCACCAGAGGAACAGAGGAGGACTAGAATAAGGATACGACTAAAGGCTTTAAGAACTGGTCTTCTAGTGCGTTGGGTACATAGAATAAAGGGGGCAGTTCTCCGGGCGTTGTAGAAAAGATTCAGGGCATTATGTACAGAAAAGGATATGAGTACAGTTCAGGTAACCCTAAGCGTTGGGTAACAATGAAAGAGATAGCGTCATTGGAGGCATCGATTGAGCCGGTCTTGGCGTGTATGGGGGGTGGAACAAAGGAACTATATGAGGCAGTTTGAGAGGGACTAGGGGTTCTACAGTGAAATTGTATAATAAGAACTAACCCAAACAGCAATAGGCAAGGCATAATTGACATGGGAGAGAGGCATAAAGCAGTCACAGGTGTTATTAGAGAGAGCTAAGACACAACTGGAAATAGCGATAACGTTTGGGCTAAGACTAAACAGAATAAACAGGACAGGGTACCGTGTAAAGGAACAGTCCAGCAGGCATCAGCTGTGCAGCTGAGTGATCATAAGGTCCAGTGAACAGCAATATGTGAGTCCGAGAGCAGTTCAAATTGGTGCTTCAGCACAGCTAGCAGGGAGCACAGTTGTAGTTTGCGTGTGCTAGCGGGCCGGGGCTGGCAGATGGATCTTCGTGGTCGTCGCAACGGGAAGCCTGTTGAAACCACATCAGACTATTTCGTCGGCAAACCAGTCGTGTTGGATCGGCGGGGCTCAGTGTCAACACTAGGAGGTCCCGTCCGGTTGACAGAGAGGTAGATAGCCGGGAGAATGGGCCTGAGGCTAGCTCAAGGCTAACTGGTGCTTGCTATAGGGCAATGGTAATCAACCAACAACAGGTTGCAGCTAGCTAGCTGGTTGTGATGATCCGGCGCTAGGGTCCAGTGATTCCGGCAGAAAGTCCAATAAGCTCTGGGTCGATAGCACGCTGGGTCGATAGCACGCTGTGCAGACTGGCCGACGAATTGTCCAGGCTAGAGCTAGAGCTGGCTGGTGGATAGTGTAGGCCACGGACAGTGGTGAAGACGCTAACGGTAACTAATAGCAGGTAGCCATTCAGATTGCGGCTACACTCGTTTCAGCTTAAGGTTCTTGATGAAAGTTATAAAGAAATAATAGAATCCTTTCCACGTTGGGTGAGGCGGGTTGCAGGAAAGTATATTTAGTTAAAGAATGAAAGTAAAAATTGAGATAACGGGATATTTACACAGGACGATGAAATAAAAGCGACCGCACTGCTACGCCATCTTGGAATAATGGATTTAATGGTGCTCCGTGGGTTGTTAAAAGTTTTGGATATTTTTTTATAACCAAACCCTGATCTGTACTTCTCCACAACTTTGTCCCTGACCTGTTTGGAGAGCTCCTTGGTCTTCATGGTGCCGCTTGCTTGGTGGTGCCCCTTGCTTAGTGGTGTTGCAGACTCTGGGGCCTTTCAGAACAGGTGTATATACAGTGGGGAAAATAAGTATTTAGTCAGCCACCAATTGTGCAAGTTCTCCCACTTAAAAAGATGAGAGGCCTGTAATTTTCATCATAGGTACACGTCAACTATGACAGACAAAATGAGAGAAAAAAAATCCAGAAAATCACATTGTAGGATTTTAAATACATTTATTTGCAAATTATGGTGGAAAATAAGTATTTGGTCAATAACAAAAGTTTCTCAATACTTTGTTATATACCCTTTGTTGGCAATGACACAGGTCAAACGTTTTCTGTAAGTATTCACAAGGTTTTCACACACTGTTGCTGGTATTTTGGCCCATTCCTCCATGCAGATCTCCTCTAGAGCAGTGATGTTTTGGGGCTGTCGCTGGGCAACACGGACTTTCAACTCCCTCCAAAGATTTTCTATGAGGTTGAGATCTGGAGACTGGCTAGGCCACTCCAGGACCTTGAAATGCTTCTTAAGAAGCCACTCCTTCGTTGCCCGGGCGGTGTGTTTGGGATCATTGTCATGCTGAAAGACCCAGCCACGTTTCATCTTCAATGCCCTTGCTGATGGAAGGAGGTTTTCACTCAAAATCTCATGATACATGGCCCCATTCATTCTTTCCTTTACACGGATCAGTCGTCCTGGTCCCTTTGCAGAAAAACAGCCCCAAAGCATGATGTTTCCACCCCCATGCTTCACAGTAGGTATGGTGTTCTTTGGATGCAACTCAGCATTCTTTGTCCTCCAAACACGACAAGTTGAGTTTTTACCAAAAAGTTCTATTTTGGTTTCATCTGACCACATGACATTCTCCCAATCCTCTTCTGGATCATCCAAATGCACTCTAGCAAACGTCAGACGGGCCTGGACATGTACTGGCTTAAGCAGGGGGACACGTCTCGCACTGCAGGATTTGAGTCCCTGGCGGCGTAGTGTGTTACTGATGGTAGGCTTTGTTACTTTGGTCCCAGCTCTCTGCAAGTCATTCACTAGGTCCCCCTGTGTGGTTCTGGGATTTTTGCTCACCGTTCTTGTGATCATTTGGACCCCACGGGGTGAGATCTTGCGTGGAGCCCCAGATTGAGGGAGATTATCAGTGGTCTTGTATGTCTTCCATTTCCTAATAATTGCTCCCACAGTTGATTTCTTCAAACCAAGCTGCTTACCTATTGCAGATTCAGTCTTCCCAGCCTGGTGCAGGTCTACAATTTTGTTTCTGGAGTCCTTTGACAGCTCTTTGGTCTTGGCCATAGTGGAGTTTGGAGTGTGACTGTTTGAGGTTGTGGACAGGTGTCTTTTATACTGATAACAAGTTCAAACAGGTGCCATTAATACAGGTAACGAGTGGAGGACAGAGGAGCCTCTTAAAGAAGAAGTTACAGGTCTGTGAGAGCCAGAAATCTTGCTTGTTTGTAGGTGACCAAATACTTATTTTCCACCATAATTTGCAAATAAATTCATTAAAAATCCTACAATGTGATTTTCTGGATTTTTTTCCCACAATTTGTCTGTCATAGTTGACGTGTACCTATGATGAAAATTACAGGCCTCTCTCATCTTTTTAAGTGGGAGAACTTGCACAATTGGTGGCTGACTAAATACTTTTTTTCCCCACTGTATACTGAGATCATGTGACGCTTAGATTGCACACAGGTGGACTTTATTTAACTAATTATGTGACTTCTGAAGGTAATTGGTTGCACCAGATCTTATTTAGGGGCTTCATAGCAAAGGGGGTGAATACATATGCACGCACCACTTTTCCGTTATTTATTTTTTTGAATTTTTTGAAACAAGTAATTTTTTTCATTTCACTTTAAATTACAGGTTGGAATGCAACAAAATAGGAAAAACCCCAAGGGGGATGAATACTTTTGCAAGGCACTGTAGTGTAAACTCCTATTAGACTAGTAGAGGACAGAACTACTTACACCTAATACCTCATATTTCAGAAATACAGTGCATTCGGAAAGTATTCAGACCCCTTGACTTTTTCCACATTTTGTTACGTTACAGCCTTAAATAAAACAATTTCCTCAGCAATCTACACACGATACCCTATAATGACAAAGCGAAAACATTTCTTTTTTTTTACAAAAAAAACGGAAATACCTTATTTACATAAGTATTCAGACCCTTTGCTATGTGACTTGAAATTGAGCTCAGGTGCATCCTGTTTCCATTTATCATCCTTGAGATGCTTCTACAACTTGATTGGAGTCCACCTGTGGTAAATTCAATTGATTGGACATGATTTGGAAAGGCACACACCTGTCTATATAGAACCTTCCAGAAGAACAAAAATAATTTAATCAATTTTAGAATAAGGCTGTAACCTAACAAAATGTGGAAAAAGTCAAGGTGTCTGAATACTTTCCGAATGCACTGTACAGTGGGGGAAAAAAGTATTTAGTCAGCCCCCAATTGTGCAAGTTCTCCCACTTAAAAAGATGAGAGAGGCCTGTAATTTTCATCATAGGTACACGTCAACTATGACAGACAAAATGAGATTTTTTTTCTCCAGAAAATCACATTGTAGGATTTTTTATGAATTTATTTGCAAATTATGGTGGAAAATAAGTATTTGGTCAATAACAAAAGTTTCTCAATACTTTGTTATATACCCTTTGTTGGCAATGACACAGGTCAAACGTTTTCTGTAAGTGTTCACAAGGTTTTCACACACTGTTGCTGGTATTTTGGTCCATTCCTCCATGCAGATCTCCTCTAGAGCAGTGATGTTTTGGGGCTGTCGCTGGGCAACAAGGACTTTCAACTCCCTCCAAAGATTTTCTATGGGGTTGAGTTCTGGAGACTGGCTAGACCACTCCAGGACCTTGAAATGCTTCTTACGAAGCCACTCCTTCGTTGCCCGGGCGGTGTGTTTGGGATCATTGTCATGCTGAAAGACCCAGCCACGTTTCATCTTCAATGCCCTTGCTGATGGAAGGAGGTTTTCACTCAAAATCTCATGATACATGGCCCCATTCATTCTTTCCTTTACACGGATCAGTCGTCCTGGTCCCTTTGCAGAAAAACAGCCCCAAAGCATGATGTTTCCACCCCCATGCTTCACAGTAGGTATGGTGTTCTTTGGATGCAACTCAGCATTCTTTGTCCTCCAAACACGACGAGTTGAGTTTTTACCAAAAAGTTCTATTTTGGTTTCATCTGACCACATGACATTCTCCCAATCCTCTTCTGGATCATCCAAATGCACTCTAGCAAACGTCAGACGGGCCTGGACATGTACTGGCTTAAGCAGGGGGACACATCTTGCACTGCAGGATTTGAGTCCCTGGCGGCGTAGTGTGTTACTGATGGTAGGCTTTGTTACTTTGGTCCCAGCTCTCTGCAAGTCATTCACTAGGTCCCCCTGTGTGGTTCTGGGATTTTTGCTCACCGTTCTTGTGATCATTTTGACCCCACGGGGTGAGATCTTGCGTGGAGCCCCAGATCGAGGGAGATTATCAGTGGTCTTGTATGTCTTCCATTTCCTAATAATTGCTCCCACAGTTGATTTCTTCAAACCAAGCTGCTTACCTATTGCAGATTCAGTCTTCCCAGCCTGGTGCAGGTCTACAATTTTGTTTCTGGTGTCCTTTGACAGCTCTTTGGTCTTGGCCATAGTGGAGTTTGGAGTGTGACTGTTTGAGGTTGTGGACAGGTGTCTTTTATACTGATAACAAGTTCAAACAGGTGCCATTAATACAGGTAACGAGTGGAGGACAGAGGAGCCTCTTAAAGAAGAAGTTACAGGTCTGTGAGAGCCAGAAATCTTGCTTGTTTGTAGGTGACCAAATACTTATTTTCCACCATAATTTGCAAATAAATTCATTAAAAATCCTACAATGTGATTTTCTGGATTTTTTTTTCTCAATTTGTCTGTCATAGTTGACGTGTACCTATGATGAAAATTACAGGCCTCTCTCAACTTTTTAAGTGGGAGAACTTGCACAATTGGTAGCTGACTAAATACTTTTTTCCCCCACTGTATATGGGGCCATCAATACGTGTCTAGGGAGTTGATGTCAGGTATTTGGTTATTGTTGAAATGTCCACTAGGTGGGGCTTTTGCCTTAGCTTTCAGAACCTTCTGCTGAGAACAGATGAGACCAAAATCGTGGAATGGAGGGTATGATTCTGCATGACTGCAATTAATGTAGAAATCTAAATAATCAGCTGAGTAGGAAGAGAACTGTAGCCCTTGTTCACATAACAGTCAAAACATCTTAAACCCAATGTAATGATATTTCATCCTAGCCAGCCTGTACATTCTTATGTCCCTCCAATCAGGTCAGTGCTCTGCTAGCAAGGTGTTTAATGTTCTCCCCCATGCTACAGAGCAGTCACATAATAGCTACTGCAGACAGACTAGACTGTATGCATTATAGTCATTGTATGTCATTAGTATGTCTGTTTTATATAGGTGGACACAGATACCTTGTTTTGAGGGCAGCTGGGGCTCTAGGATCTATAAACTAACCAATGAAGTCACTGGTATTCAGTGGAAGCTGTGTTGACCGACACCCATTCAAGTGACCCATTGCTCTTTTTTTGCCTAAAAAGCTCTGTTTGGACTACTTAAAAAACACATCACTGAAACCTCAGGGAATTACAAACAGGCATAGATTTCAAATGTTCAATGCAGGCTATTGTCAGCGAAGATCTCTGTCAAACTATAACCCAAATCAAAGAGACTGAAGCATAATTGAGGGGGGAAAAGTTGATAAATGACTGTGGTGTTTTGCTTTTTTGTTGTTGGTCTTTTCCAGCATTAGCAGCTTTGTGTGTTTCTTGTAGTATCCAGCAGTTTGCCCAGATCCACAGCCTGAGGATGGGCATCAGGACTGAGGTGCTCCTGAAGACCCTCTGGGGAGACTTCTACCTCAATGCTAAAGCCAAGAAGATCATGAAGGGAGCTCAGGTAAGACCAATGCAAACATTCTACCACGGTAATGAATGCTAAGCGTTGCATCCCAAATGGCACCCTATTTTATTTAAATGGCACCCTATTTTATTTACAGTGCTATACTTTTGACCAAGGCCCATAGGGCTCTGGTCAAAAGTAGTGCACTATATAGGGAATATGCTGCCATTTGGGACAGTAGCCGTGTCCGAAATCTGTCTTGCCTACCTCTTACTAAAACTTCATACTGTGTACTAATCATACTATTAAGAACGAAATGTTTAGTGAAAACGTATGCAGTAAGCAACAAATATCAACATACTAGGCTCATCCATACTGAGAAGGCTTCATCTGATGCACAATTGGGTTGTTCCCCGCCATTTGTTCATTTTTGTACTGCACGTGATCTTATCTGATTATCAGCTGTTGTCAAACACACGTGGGTCTGAGAGGAGCATTCTCTTCCTCAATGCTATGCAGCAAATTCTTCTAGATGAAAAGACTAAATGAGTGTGACATCCTGACATTTAAATCATACTACATTTTCAACATTTCACGTACTATAAAACGTTCTATTTTCACATACCCAATCAGAGTACTATTTAGAACACAAGTACGGGTATTTGGACAGGCCCATGGACTAAGTGTTGCAGCTGTATGGTGCTAATGGATTCCACTTTATAGTACTAAAGCCACTCTGTTGCAGACTCCCACTCAGAACCACACTAGCTTCTGACCCTTCTGGCTGCATTAGCCATTAGCCTCCAGCGCTAGCTAGTAGACTATGGAGTGGGCAGCACCATAAGCCCTCGGTTACCAGTCTGTTGTTTGTTGTTACGTGTTGGCCCTTGAATTGTCCTTATGTTCATTATTAACATCCAGTAGTGACTCCGTCCAGTACACTACCTTCTAAAGGTCCAAAGAAACCTTTATTTTGAGCATTTGTAATTTGTTGTGTTCATTTGGTCATGCAGTGGGAGTCTGGGTGAGACTATCATAATGAACATACATTACACACAGACTGTCACATTCTCAGACTGATCAATATAATCTTTCTTCCACTATAGAACAGAGTAGACTCATCAACGCACACATACACACACACACACACACACAGTCCAACCTTCAGTCTGTCCCATTGATTTTCAGTCCATAGAAAGTGGATAACAGAGCTTTTAGTGTAGCCAGTAGCCAGCCCTTTCAGAGAGATGAAGGACATAACATGCATCCCAAATGGCACCATATTCCCTTTATAGTGCACTACTTTTGACCAGGGCCCATAGGGAATAGAATGCTTGCTTTGAGTGCTATGGAGGTTTGACTGCATATGATATATTTAAGCCATGTCCTACATTCGGTGACACAGGGTCATATTTGGATTGGAGCACTTTTAGAACGCGAGTCGTTTTACAGTACTGGAGCTGAGAGGCTGGACGGGTTGACCTATGTGCTGGTGTGTGTGTGTGAGTGCGCGTGCATGAGTGTGTGTGCGCCTATGCACTTTGGTGTGTGTGTGTGTGTCCACTCAGTGCACTTGGTGAGAAACAGCACTGTGTGTGCCTCTTCAGAGCTTTCATAATACCACATTGTAGCCTATTTGTTGGTACAGCCAGCTATTAACGCCAGTACACCACGTCTGTAGTGCACTATATACAGGATATGGTGCCATTTGGGACGCACCCAGAGTGAAGAAAATAGTGCATAAATCCAATCAATGATTATCCGTCTAGATAAGAGCAAGCAACGGTTTGAATGTTTCTGAAAGATCCATTTTCTCACTAGTCCTCCTCTTCCCTCTCTCCAGGCCAAAGGAAAGAAGCCTCTGTTTGTTCAGCTCGTCCTGGACAACGTATGGAGTTTATATGACGCTGTCGTTACCAGACGGTAAGGGATGCACATCTCTGATGATGTGATCTCTATCTCAAATCTTATCAATCTCTATTCAGTTTTTATTTCCTCCTTGTTTAATGTTGAAGTGTGTATGAAGATGGGCGGCGCACAATTAGTCCAGCGTCGTCCAAGGTAGGGGAGGGTTTGGCCGGCAGGGACATCTCCCGAGTGGCGCAGTGGTCTAAGGCACTGCATCGCAGTGCTAGCTGTGCCACTAGAGATCCTGGTTCGAATCCAGGCTCTGTCGTAGCCGGCCGCGACCGGGAGACCCATGGGGCGGCGCACAATTGGCCAAGCGTCGTCCAGGGTAGGGGAGGGAATGGCCGGCAGGGATGTAGCTCAGTTGGTAGAGCATGGCGTTTGCAACGCCAGGGTTGTGGGTTCGATTCCCACGGGGGGCCAGTATAAAAAAAATATGTATGCACTCACTAACTGTAAGTCGCTCTGGATAAGAGCGTCTGCTAAATGACTAAAATGTAAAAACAATTTGGGTTCGTTTCCCACGGGGGGCCAGTATGATTTTTTTTAAATAAAAAAATACATGTATGCATTCACTAACTGTAAGTCGCTCTGGATAAGAGCGTCTGCTAAATGACCTAAATGTAAAATGTAAATGTAAGATGAAGTGCTTTTGAGATGTGAATGATGACGTACGTGTACTCTCTCTGTCTCTCTCTCTCTCCTCTCAGAGATAAGGAGAAGACAGAGAAGATGATGATGTCACTAGGTGTTAAGGTGATGACCAGAGACTCCCGTCACTCCGACCCCAAAGTCCTCCTCTCTGCCATCTGCAGCCAGTGGCTCCCCGTCTCACAGGCTGTACTCTGTATCCTACCTCTGGATGTAAGGGCGGGGGTAGGGAAGGGTGAGGTGTGTGTGTGCCTGTCTGTCTTTGTGTGTGTGTGTGTGCTTCCTTAACCCTGTGCCCCAGCCATGGTGTGTGATAAGCTGCCCAGTCCGTTGGACATGACCTCTGAGAGAATAGAGAGACTGATGAGTGTGGGAGCACGCAGGTTCCACTCACTACCCCTGCAGACCCAGGAGCTGAAGACAGGTGAGACACACACACACACATACTCTGCAGTTGCAGAAAGGTTGGCTTGGTCTGCTGTATGTGGGTGGTTCAGTGTGTGGGAGGATGTGTGTGTGAGCTCTTCCAAAGCCCATCTGGCATGTTCTGCTTTTATTACCAAGGTGTTTCTGTTTCATCTGAAGGTGTTAGTTTAGGAGACCTGCTAGTCATTTCCTCCCTCCACCCAGCCCCAGTTCAAGGCTTTCTTCTTTCACAGACCGCCTGGCTATGGAGAGGAGAGTTGGCAGGTGTTTTCTCTTTCCAGCTCTCACCTCATGTTAACGAGATCAGTGTTGCGTTGAATGCACAAAACAGAGGGAACATTTTTAACAAAATCAAAAAATGGATACGTTCAGGTAGTACCGATCACAGTACCTCCAGATTTGACAACCTTGTTTAATAGCTAATCAATGATATTCATAGATCAATAAATTGCCAGGGAAGCTGTTTGGTGTCTTGACTTGGAAACAAACAGAAGCAAAATGGGCCAAAACCGGGAGGGTTCTACCTAAATTTGTCCAATAAGAAACACGTTTTTTCGTTGCAAAATGTTTTGTTACGTTGTGCACTACTGAACATGTCCTAGGTGCCTTTTAGAGCTGGGGCTAAAATGAGAGGCAATGTTTGAACATGTTAATGACATAATCTGTATAGTATCTGGGTGGGTAAGGAGTCATACAGTATCTCTGTTGAGAACAGAGACTTTCCTCCATTTAAAAATCACATTTAAGCAAGAATGGAATCTATATTTCGGTCCATATTTACTTTGAGTCAAATAAACTGTTTAGTCCTATATTTTACACAGAGCATGTGCTGTAGTTTCTGTATACAGTGGTACTTGGTTCTCTTATTGCATTCTAACTATATGCTCAGTAGCCTTGTCCTGTGTGTCCCCAGCCTTCATGCAGTGTTCCAGTGATGACACAGCCCCTGTCATTGTGTTTGTGTCCAAGATGTTTACAGTGGATGCCAAGGCCCTGCCTCAGAACAAACAGAGGTAAGTGTGCGCGCATGTGTGTATGCGTGTCTCTCTGCAGTTGTGTGTCGATTCAGAATACACACAGCAGACCCTAGACATCATGCAAAGGTACAGAAGGTGAGTGTGACTCTGTAGTACTGACACTAGATGGCGATCTTGTCTATGGGTTTTGTGATGTATGGATGTATGTATGTATATACTGTACCAGTCAAACGTTTGGACACCTACTCATTCAAGGTTTTTTCTTTATTTTTACTATTTTTTACATTGTAGAATAATAGTGAAGACATCAAAACTATGAAATAACACATATGGAATCATGTAGTGACCAAAAAAGTCTTAAACAAATCAAAATATATTTTATATTTGAGATTGTTCAAATAGCCACCCTTTGCCTTGATGACAGCTTTGCACACTCTTGGCATTCTCTCAACCAGCTTCATGAGGTAGTCACCTGGAATGCATTTCAATTAATAGGTGTGCCTTCTTAAAGTTAATTTGTGGAATTTATTTCCTTCTTAATGCGTTTGAGCCAATCAGTTGTGTTGTGACAAGGAAGGGGGGGTATACAGAAGATAGGCCTATTTGGTAAAAGACCAAGTCCATATTATGGCAAGAACAGCTCGAATAAGCAACGAGAAACGACAGGCCATCATTACTTTAAGACATGAAGGTCAGTCAATACAGAAAGTTTCAAGAACTTTTAAAGTTTCTTCCAGTGCAGTCGCAAAAACCATCAAGCGCTATGATGAAACTGGCTCTCATGAGGACCGCCACAGGAATGGAAGACCCAGAGTTCATTAGAGTTACCAGCCTCAGAAATTGCAGCCCAAATAAATGCTTCACACAGTTCAAGTAACAGACACATCTCAACATCAACTATTCAGAGGAGACTGTGTGAATCAGGCCTTCATGGTCGAATTGCTGCAAAGAAACCATTACTAAAGGACACCAATAAGAAGAAGAGACTTGCTTGGGCCAAGAAACACGAACAATGGACATTAGACTGGTGGAAATGTCTCATTTGGTCTGGAGTCCAAATTGGAGATTTTTGGCTCCAACCGCCGTGTCTTTGTGAGACGCGGTGTGGGTGAACAGATGATCTCCGCATGTGTATTTCCCACCGTAAAGCATGGAGGAGGAGGTGTTATGGTGTGGGGGTGCTTTGCTGGTGACACTGTCTGTGATTTATTTAGAATTCAAGGCACACTTAACCAGCATGGCTACCACAGCATTCTGCAGCAATACGCCATCCCATCTGGTTTGGGCATAGTGGGACTATCATTTGTTTTTCAACAGGACAATGACCCAACACACCTCCAGGCTGTGTAAGGGCTATTTTACCAAGAAGGAGAGTGATGGAGTGCTGCATCAGATGACCTGGCCTCCACAATCCCCCGACCTCAACCAAATTGAGATGGTTTGGGATGAGTCAGACCGCAGAGTGAAGGAAAAGCAGCCAACAAGTGCTCAGCATATGTGGGAACTCCTTCAAGACTGTTGGAAAAGCATTCCAGGTGAAGCTGGTTGAGAGAATGCCAAGAGTGTGCAAAGCTGTCATGGAGGCAAAGGGTGGCTATTTGAAGAATCTCAAATATAAAATATATTTTGATTTGTGTAACACTTTTTTGGTTACTACATGATTCCATATGTGTTATTTCATAGAAATTTAGAAAATAGTAAAAATAAAGAAAAACCCTTGAATAAGTGTAGGTGTGTCCAAACTTTTGACTGGTACTGTATATATGCATACATACAGTGAGGGAAAAAAGTATTTAATCCCCTGCTGATTTTGTACGTTTGCCCACTGACAAAGAAATGATCAGTCTATAATTTTAATGGTAGGTTTATTTGAACAGTGAGAGACAGAATAACAACAACAAAATCCAGAAAAACGCATGTCAAAAATGTTATAAATTGATTTGCATTTTAATGAGGGAAATAAGTATTTGATCCCCTCTCAATCAGAAAGATTTCTGGCTCCCAGGTGTCTTTTATACAGGTAACGAGCTGCTCCTAATCTCAGCTCGTTACCTGTATAAAAGACACCTGTCCACAGAAGCAATCAATCAATCAGATTCCAAACTCTCCACCATGGCCAAGACCAAAGAGCTCTCCAAGAATGTCAGGGACAAGATTGTAGACCTACACAAGGCTGGAATGGGCTACAAGACCATCGCCAAGCAGCTTGGTGAGAAGGTGACAACAGTTGGTGCGATTATTCGCAAATGGAAGAAACACAGGATAACTGTCAATCTCCCTCGGCCTGGGGCTCCATGCAAGATCTCACGTCGTGGAGTTGTAATGATCATGGGAACGGTGAGGAATCAGCCCAGAACTACACGGGAGGATCTTGTCAATGATCTCAAGGCAGCTGGGACCATAGTCACCAAGAAAACAATTGATAACACACTACGCCGCGAAGGACTGAATTCCTGCAGCGCCCGCAAGGTCCCCCTGCTCAAGAAAGCACATATACAGGGCCGTCTGAAGTTTGCCAATGAATATCTGAATGATTCAGAGGAGAACTGGGTGAAAGTGTTGTGGTCAGATGAGACCAAAACCGAGCTCTTTGGCATCAACTCAACTCGCCGTGTGTGGAGGAGGAGGAATGCTGCCTATGACCCCAAGAACACCATCCCCACGTCAAACATGGAGGTGGAAACATTATGCTTTGGGGGTGTTTTTCTGCTAAGGGGACAGGACAACTTCACCGTATCAAAGGGACGATGGACGGGGCCATGTACTGTCAAATCTTGGGTGAGAACCTCCTTCCCTCAGCCAGGGCATTGAAAATGGGTCGTGGATGGGTATTCCAGCATGACAATGACCCAAAACACACGGCCAAGGCAACAAAGGAGTGGCTCAAGAAGAAGCACATTAAGGTCCTGGAGTGGCCTAGCCAGTCTCCAGACCTTAATCCCATAGAAAATCTGTGGAGGGAGCTGAAGGTTTGAGTTGCCAAACGTCAGCCTCGAAACCTTAATGACTTGGAGAAGATCTGCAAAGAGGAGTGGGACAAAATCCCTCCTGAGATGTGTGCAAACCTGGTGGCCAACTACAAGAAAAGTCTGACCTCTGTGATTGCCAACAAGGGTTTTGCCACCAAGTACTAAGTCATGTTTTGCAGAGGGGTCAAATACTTATTTCCCTCATCAAAATGCAAATCAATTTATAACATTTTTGACATGCGTTTTTCTGGATTTTTTTGTTGTTTTTCTGTCTCTCACTGTTCAAATAAACCTACCATTAAAATTATAGACTGATCATGTCTTTGTCAGTGGGCAAATACTTTTTTCCCTCACTGTACAAACAGTGCCTTGCAAAAGTATTCATCCCCCTTGGTGTTTTTCCTATTTTGTTGCATTACAACCTGTAATTTAAATGGATTTTTATTTGGATTTCATGTAATGGACATATACAAAATAGTCCAAATTGTTGAAGTGAAATGAAAAAAATAACTTGTTTCAAAAGATTCTAAAAAATAAATAGTGGAAAAGTGGTGCGTGCATATGTTTTCACCCCCTTTGCTATGAAGCCCCTAAATAAGATCTGGTGCAACCAATTACCTTCAGAAGTCACATAATTAGTTAAATAAAGTCCACCTGTGTGAAATCTGTGTCACATTATCTCAGTATATATACACCTGTTCTGAAAGGCCCCAGATTCTGCAACACCACTAAGCAAGGGGTACCACCAAGCAAGTGGCACCATGAAGACCAATGAGCTCTCCAAACAGGTCAGGGACAAAGTTTTGGAGAAGTACAGATCAGGGTTGGGTTATAAAAAAATATCTGAAACTTTGAACATCACACGGAGCACCATTTTTAAATCCATTATTAAAAAATGGAAAGAATATGGCACCACAACAAACCTGCCAAGAGAGGGCCGCGTCCACCAAAACTCACGGACCAGGCAAGGAGGGCATTAATCAGAGAGGCAACAAAGAGACCAAAGATAACCCTGAAGGAGCTGCAAAGCTCCACAGCGGAGATTGGAGTATCTGTCCATAGGACCACTTTAAGCCGTACATTCCACAGAGCTGGGCTTTACAGAAGAGTGGCCAGAAAAAGCCATTGCTTAAAGAAAAAAATAAACAAACGCGTTTGGTGTTTGCCAAAAGGCATGTGTGAGACTCCTCAAACATATGGAAGAAGGTACTGTGGTCAGATGAGACTAAAATTGAGCTTTTTGGCCATCAAGGAAAATGCTATGTCTGGCGCAAACCCAACACCTCTCATCACCCCGAGAACACCATCTCAACAGTGAAGCATGGTGGTGGCAGCATCATGCTGTGGGGATGTTTTTCATCGGCAGAGACTGGGAAACTGGTCAGAATTGAAGGAATGATGGATGGCGCTAAATTCAGGGAAATTCTTGAGGGAAACCTGTTTCAGTCTTCCAGAGATTTGAGACCGGGACGGAGGTTCACCTTCCAGCAGGACAATGACCCTAAGCATACTGCTAAAGCAACACTTGAGTGGTTTAAAGGGAAACATTTATGTCTTGGAATGACCTAGTCAAAGCCCAGACCTCAATCCAATTGAGAATCTGTGGTATGACTTAAAGATTGCTGTACACCAGCGGAACCCATCCAACTTGAAGGAGCTGGAGCAGTTTTGTCTTGAAGAATGGCCAAAAATCCCAGTGGCTAGATGTGCCAAGCTTATAGAGACATACCCCAAGAGACTTGCAGCTGTAATTGCTGCAAAAGGTGGCTCTACAAAATATTGACTTTGGGGGGGTGAATAGTTATGCACGCTGAAGTTTTCTGTTTTTTTTGTCTCATTTCTTGTTTATTTCACAAGAAAAAATAGGTAGGCATGTTGTGTAAATCAAATGATACAAACCCCCAAAAATCCATTTTAACTCCAGGCTGTAAGGCAACAAAATAGGAAAATTTCCAAGGGGGGTGAATACTTTCGCAAGCCACTGTACATACATACACTGTCTTCAACCTGGGAGTTCACATCAGCAACATAATAATGTCATTAAAGTACAACAAAGGGATCCTGCTCTACAGTAGAGCCGCCCCAGCACCCCAGTTGCTCCTCAGAAGCAGATGTTCACAGAAAACTGGGATGACAGCCGGCTGCCATTAGGGCTCCCAGTGTTATTTTAATGGCCGTGGCCTGTGAAGCACATGTTGAGGAAAATGTATAGGCAGGATGGATGATGTTTTTTCGTATTGTAGCACAATCCTCGATTTCCAGTTTTTCATTTTCACAGTGCTCTGGAATAGTTGTAGACCTGATTTAGAAGCTTGCCTGGCTCAATAAACCAATAGAAAAGTCCCAAAACTGCAAATCCATCTGGCGCTCCAGGCAGACTGAAACAAACGCTCAAAGTATTGGGAGAGATGTTTGAAGTGTTTGAACCCAGGTCTGGTTGTAGATATGGATAGTTGTAAGTATTACATATTATGTCATGTTTTAGAAACAATTGGCTGACTTGTGATAACATTGTAGTACTATGGCGGCTTCTAACACATCATTTTGAAGGTTTCACTTGAGATGATAGTGTTATGTGGGCGTTTCACCGTCCTTCGCTGAATGCACTTATTGTGTGCGTTTCCATAATAGCGTCTGCTAGGCTTGATGACCAGAATGTAAAGTGCTCCTGTGCTGTGCGGCTCCAGGAAGAGAGTGTGGCTACATCCCAAATGGCACTATATTCCCTTCATAGTGCACTACTTTGACCAGAGCACTATGGGCCCTGGTCAAAAGTAGTGCGCTGAATAGGTTGCCATTTGGGATGCAGATTTGTGTGGCCTTCTCTACTGAAAGCTATTACAGCTCCCCCTTCAACAATAGAATTGAATTATAGTCATGTTATAATGTGATGGTGACTGTACAAATGGCTTTGTCGGCGTCCCAAATAGCACCCTATTCCCTACATAGTGCCCTACTTTTGACCAGGGCCCCCCTCTCTCTCTCTCTCTGTGTGTCTGTCTCTGTCTCTCTCTCGCTCTCTCTGTCTGTCTGTCTGTCTGTCTCTGTGTCGCTCTCTCGCATTAAAAATCCTTGTGAAATTCATATTTATAGGCTACATTCTTTCATAATTTTGTATCTGCCGTTAGTGCGTCGCCTAAGTTTAGGGCCAGTTGCCAAATGCTTTTGGGAACATGGGCAGAAAAAGTTCACGTCGATCCACTGAGGCAAAAAGGTCAATAGAAGAACAGTAGCCTAATGTTTGGGAAGGATTTGGTGAGGTGGTAAAAGAGGATGATAGCAGTGCCGGTAGCGCTGAGCGATTAACCGACAATTAGTTATTTTCCCTCGGTTATTAGGCCTAAACAACTAATTGACCGACATCGGTTCAATTACTTGAATTCCATTTTGTTCCGTTTTTTGTGAGCCCAATGCAACGTTTCTCTACAGAGAAGTCAAATAAGAAATCAAGTCAATAACTATGTGGGACGCTGGGCTGAAGGAAGTTGTAGTTTTCATTTAAGCAAATATTCAACCTAGTTCAGCTCCGAAACGTGGTAATTAACTACAATGACCATAATCCATTGCGCCTGTTTTTTCCGGCTCTGACAGAGACAGATCAGAGAGGAAGAGGCGAAGCGAGAGGTTTCACTCTCGCCAAAATCTGTCCAAAATAAGCCCAATCCGTTTCTATGGGCTTATTTTGGACCTAAGCTTGTTGCCTGCCTTCCCACCTTACACAAAGACTGCATGAGAGAGGAATCTACACAACACAACGATGAGCGGGACAGAGACAGAGTTTGTGAAAGTATATCTTATCTACTTTGAATTTCTTGTGAAATGATTTTGTTAGACAGCTCTGCAGCATACTTAGGCAGGCTAGCTAAATAGGATAACTAAAGACAGTACAGTATGGGGAGAACGGAGATAACGTTAGATGGTCTGGCTGGCTGACTGCTACTGCCTGAGCAGAGATGAGATGATGACTTTAAGGAAGGAAAAATTATAAAATAAAAAATTAAGTAGTATACACAACTGAAATATTATTGTAAATTTTTCAATTGATGTCTACCCAGTGGTTCCCAACCTTTTTTGGTTACTGTACCACCAACTGAATTTTGCTCTGCCTGGAGTACCCCCTCATGTGCATTTTACCAGTAGACCTATGGTCTCATGAGTCTTCTCAAGTACCCCCTGTGGATAGGCCACCCCGAGGGGTCCTAGAACCCCTGGTTGTGAACCACTGGTCTACCCAATGTGGACCTGACAGAGACAATGGGATATTTTCTTTGTTTTGGCAATAGAATGTTCACTATTTGGGGTTTTGGAATTTCTGTTAAAAAGCTCTAAAATCATTGTAATGTTATTATTAAATAATGGAAAAATATCGAAACCGAAATCATAATTATTTTTTTATAATCTAACCGAAACCGAACTGACCTAAAAAAGCGCTACTGTTCAGATAACTGATGGCATTTGGACATGTTGTACTGAAAATCTTTCCCGTTTTTTTATTTGTTATGCCTATTGCAATTTCTCCCCTGTCCCTAAATGTCTTTGCTGCCCGAGAGAAAACAGCTGCATCACTAACACACACACACACACACACACACTGCATCATTGGTACAGGTTCATAAGCAAGCATTTCACTGTAAAGTCTACAGCAGTTGTATTCGGCACATGTAATAAATAACATTTGATTTGACACACACACACACACACATACATACATAAACACACACCCCTCTGTATGTCTGTCTTACTCCCTCTTCTCTGTCTGACCTGGTATGATCCTCAGTGTCTCTGTGCCTCAGGTCTGTGGAGTAGAAAGAAACCCCCCCCGGCAGGCAGACCTCATCTCTCTCTCTCTCTCTCTCTCTCTCTCTCTCTCTCTCTCCATTCACTTAACCCCCACAGGGTGCACTCTCTCTCTTTGTCTCTCTCTCTATCTTTGTGTCTGTCACTCTCACTTTCTCCTCTCCTCTGTCACAGTACCCGCCTGTAATTGCTGATTCTGCCATTAGACTGAGAGCGAAGTAGAGCCGAGAGCAGAGAGAGGGAGAGAGAGACCTTACTAGCCTGTATTAGTTCAGCGGGGGGGAGAGAGGATATGAGGCAGAGAGAGAGAGAGAGAGAGAGAGACCTAACTAGCCTGTATTAGTTCAGCGGGGGAGAGAGAGGATATGAGGCAGAGAGAGAGAGAGAGAGAGAGACCTAACTAGCCTGTATTAGTTCAGCGGGGGAGAGAGAGGATATGAGGCAGAGAGAGATAGAGAGACCTAACTAGCCTGTATTAGTTCAGCGGGGGAGAGAGAGGATATGAGGCAGGAGAGAGAGAGAGAGAGAGACCTAACTAGCCTGTATTAGTTCAGCGGGGGAGAGAGAGGATATGAGGCAGAGGGAGAGAGAGAGAGAGAGAGACCTAACTAGCCTGTATTAGTTCAGCGGGGGGAGAGAGAGGATATGAGGCAGAGAGAGAGAGAGAGAGAGAGAGACCTAACTAGCCTGTATTAGTTCAGCGGGGGAGAGAGAGGATATGAGGCAGAGAGAGAGAGAGACCTAACTAGCCTGTATTAGTTCAGCGGGGGAGAGAGAGGATATGAGGCAGAGAGAGAGAGAGAGAGAGAGAGAGACCTAACTAGCCTGTATTAGTTCAGCGGGGGAGAGAGAGGATATGAGGCAGAGAGAGAGAGAGACCTAACTAGCCTGTATTAGTTCAGCGGGGGAGAGAGAGGATATGAGGCAGAGAGAGAGAGAGACCTTACTAGCCTGTATTAGTTCAGCGAGGGAGAGAGAGGATATGAGGCAGAGAGAGAGAGAGACCTTACTAGCCTGTATTAGTTCAGTGGGGGAGAGAGAGGATATGAGGCAGAGAGAGAGAGACCTAACTAGCCTGTATTAGTTCAGCGGGGGAGAGAGAGGATATGAGGCAGAGAGAGAGAGAGACCTAACTAGCCTGTATTAGTTCAGCGGGGGAGAGAGAGGATATGAGGCAGAGAGAGAGAGAGACCTTACTAGCCTGTATTAGTTCAGTGGGGGAGAGAGAGGATATGAGGCAGAGAGAGAGAGAGACCTAACTAGCCTGTATTAGTTCAGCGGGGGAGAGAGAGGATATGAGGCAGAGAGAGAGAGAGAGAGAGACCTAACTAGCCTGTATTAGTTCAGCGGGGGAGAGAGAGGATATGAGGCAAGAGAGAGAGAGAGAGAGAGAGACCTAACTAGCCTGTATTAGTTCAGCGGGGGGGAGAGGATATGAGGCAGAGAGAGAGGGAGAGAGAGACCTTACTAGCCTGTATTAGTTCAGCGGGGGAGAGAGAGGATATGAGGCAGAGAGAGAGAGAGAGACCTAACTAGCCTGTATTAGTTCAGCGGGGGGGAGAGAGGATATGAGGCAGAGAGAGAGAGAGAGAGAGAGAGACCTAACTAGCCTGTATTAGTTCAGCGGGGGAGAGAGAGGATATGAGGCAGAGAGAGAGAGAGAGAGAGAGAGACCTAACTAGCCTGTATTAGTTCAGCGGGGGAGAGAGAGGATATGAGGCAGAGAGAGAGAGAGAGAGAGACCTAACTAGCCTGTATTAGTTCAGCGGGGGGGGAGAGGATATGAGGCAGAGAGAGAGAGACCTAACTAGCCTGTATTAGTTCAGCAGGGGAGAGAGAGGATATGAGGCAGAGAGAGATAGAGAGACCTAACTAGCCTGTATTAGTTCAGCGGGGGGAGAGAGGATATGAGGCAGAGAGAGAGAGAGAGAGACCTAACTAGCCTGTATTAGTTCAGCGGGGGGGAGAGAGGATATGAGGCAGAGAGAGAGAGAGACCTAACTAGCCTGTATTAGTTCAGTGGGGGAGAGAGAGGATATGAGGCAGAGAGAGAGAGAGAGACCTAACTAGCCTGTATTAGTTCAGCGGGGGAGAGAGGATATGAGGCAGAGAGAGAGAGAGACCTAACTAGCCTGTATTAGTTCAGCGGGGGAGAGAGAGGATATGAGGCAGAGAGAGAGAGAGAGACCTAGCTAGCCTGTATTAGTTCAGCGGGGGGGAGAGAGGATATGAGGCAGAGAGAGAGAGAGAGACCTAACTAGCCTGTATTAGTTCAGCGGGGGAGAGAGAGGATATGAGGCAGAGAGAGAGAGAGAGAGAGAGAGAGACCTAACTAGCCTGTATTAGTTCAGCGGGGGGGAGGATATGAGGCAGAGAGAGAGAGACCTAACTAGCCTGTATTAGTTCAGCAGGGGAGAGAGAGGATATGAGGCAGAGAGAGATAGAGAGACCTAACTAGCCTGTATTAGTTCAGCGGGGGGGAGAGAGGATATGAGGCAGAGAGAGAGAGAGAGAGACCTAACTAGCCTGTATTAGTTCAGCGGGGGGGAGAGAGGATATGAGGCAGAGAGAGAGAGAGACCTAACTAGCCTGTATTAGTTCAGTGGGGGAGAGAGAGGATATGAGGCAGAGAGAGAGAGAGAGACCTAACTAGCCTGTATTAGTTCAGCGGGGGGGAGAGAGGATATGAGGCAGAGAGAGAGAGAGACCTAACTAGCCTGTATTAGTTCAGCGGGGAGAGAGAGGATATGAGGCAGAGAGAGAGAGAGAGACCTAACTAGTCTGTATTAGTTCAGCGGGGGGAGAGAGGATATGAGGCAGAGAGAGAGAGAGAGACCTAACTAGCCTGTATTAGTTCAGCGGGGGGAGAGGGGATATGAGGCAGAGAGAGAGAGACCTAACTAGCCTGTATTAGTTCAGCGGGGGGGAGAGAGGATATGAGGCAGAGAGAGAGAGAGACCTAACTAGCCTGTATTAGTTCAGCGGGGGGGAGAGGGGATATGAGGCAGAGAGAGAGAGACCTAACTAGCCTGTATTAGTTCAGCGGGGGAGAGAGAGGATATGAGGCAGAGAGAGATAGAGAGACCTAACTAGCCTGTATTAGTTCAGCGGGGGGGAGAGGGGATATGAGGCAGAGAGAGAGACCTAACTAGCCTGTATTAGTTCAGCGGGGGAGAGAGAGGATATGAGGCAGAGAGAGAGAGAGAGAGACCTAACTAGCCTGTATTAGTTCAGCGGGGGAGAGAGAGGATATGAGGCAGAGAGAGAGAGAGAGAGACCTAACTAGCCTGTATTAGTTCAGCGGGGGAGAGAGAGGTTATGAGGCAGAGAGAGAGAGAGAGAGAGACCTAACTAGCCTGTATTAGTTCAGCGGGGGAGAGAGAGGTTATGAGGCAGAGAGAGAGAGAGAGAGAGACCTAACTAGCCTGTATTAGTTCAGCAGGGGAGAGAGAGGATATGAGGCAGAGGGAGTGTTAGATGATGAGATAGAAGGATGTTAGGGTAGAGGAAACATGTCATCCCACACACAGTATGCTACAGTAGAAAAGGCCTGGCCAACATCAGCCTAATGATCCAGCCAGGAACCCTTCCTTCCCCTGATGGCTGCCACCTGCTGCAGTAGCACACACACGCTGCAGGCATATCCCAGGCCACCCATGGACTAGCTGGGGCCATCGACAATTACTGTACATACCACAGCTTTTCTCTCATCAGATCCATACTGTATCACCCAGGCATATCCTTGGCCACCCATGGACTAGCAGGACCACTTAAACTACATACCATAGCCTCTTATCTGATTTTTTAAAAATCCATACTGTATCACCTCAGGCATATATATTTGGCCACCTGTGGGCTAGCATGGTTATTTGAAGCTGTGCATATCACTTCAGGCATATCTCTGGCCACCACTGGCTTACTCTGCCATTGATGCTGTCCCTAGTTAAGCACTCCTACTCTGAGACGCTTGATAAATACAGGCCCAGAGTTGTAACCTGACCAGGAAAACCCCTGGTCCCTAATGTTAAGAACTACAAATACCAAAGCATCTGTGTCTTGTTTCTCTTGACACACATTTGGGACAGATCTGGGATCGGCTTTGGTATATAGTGCACTACCTTTGACTGGTGGTGTTAGGTTGTATATGCCAAATGTACAGTACAAATATCAGGTATATTTTATATGATATTTTATATGTTTATGAGTAGTCTGTTGCAGATGGTACATGTTTGTGTTTTACATGAATAGCCTGTCGTGTCAATGCAGACACTTTGAACAATTTCCTTTTTTTGGCTGTTTCAGATACTATAGTGTGTGTCTATTTCCCTTCTCTATCTCTCTCTCTCTCTCTCTCCTCTCTTTGTTTCTCTTTCTGATTTAGCTTCAGGGGGTTCCTGGCTGACACTCCTACATGCCTCCACAGCTATGGTTATGCTTTGTTACCATGGCACCCATCATCAATTTAGGTCTCAGTAGTAGTTCTGAGACTGCTCTTAGGAGTACGAGGGCAATTTCTCTCTTTCTGTTTCTATTTCTCTCTACACCACGTTCTTTCTCTCTCTCTTTCTGTTTCTCTCTCCCTCTCGTTCTGTGACCTCTCTCCCTCTCGTTCTCTGACTCTCTCTCTCCTCGTTCTCTGACCTCTCTGTCCCTCTCGTTCTGTGACCTCTCTCTCGTTCTGTGACCTCTCTCTCCCTCTCGTTCTGTGACCTCTCTCTCTCCCTCTCGTTCTCTGACTCTCTCTCCCTCTCGTTCTGACTCTCTCTCCCTCTCGTTCTCTGACTCTCTCTCCCTCTCGTTCTCTGACTCTCTCTCCCTCTCGTTCTCTGACTCTCTCTCCCTCTCGTTCTCTGACTCTCTCTCCCTCTCGTTCTCTGACTCTCTCTCCCTCTCGTTCTGACTCCCTCTCTCTCCCTCTCGTTCTGTGACCTCTCTCCCTCTCATTCTCTGACCTCTCTCTCTCTCTCCCTCTCGTTCTGTGACCTCTCTCCCTCTCGTTCTGTGACCTCTCTCCCTCTCGTTCTGTGACCTCTCTCTCTCCCTCTCGTTCTGTGACCTCTCTCTCTCACTCGCTCTCTCCCCCTTGTTCTCTGACGTCTCTCTCTCGTTCTCTGACCTCTCTCTCTCTCGTTATCTGACCTCTCTTTTTCCCTCTCTCTCTCTCTCTCTCTCTCTCCCCCCTCATTCTGACCTCTCTCTCTCTCTCTCCTTCTCTCTCTCTTCCCCTGGTTCTCTGACGTTTCTCCCTCTCTCTCTCTCCCTCTCATTCTCTGACCTCTCTCCCTCTCTCTCTCCTTCTCTCTCTGACCTCTCTCTCTCCAAACAGTCTTGACCTGGTGTTTAAATGTCCTCACGTCTGATTGGCTGGTGATGTCAGTGGATTTTATTAATGGCTCTGGGCAGTTGGTAGGCAGAATACACACACATACGCATGCACAACACAAAGACACACACACACACACACACACTAAAACATCCCTCTCTTATTAACAGTATAAGGAACATAGATGTGCTATGATATGTTTTTTTATCAAGGCAGCAGTCATCCTGTAAACTCATTGTTTCATAATTTATAAGAGTTAGCAAAATATCTGTAACAGAACTTGGAAAGTTTCATCATGGAACAACAAGACTGTTGACTTAACAAATGAACCAATTAACAAAAGACTGAAAACCAATATATTCTGTTTTCAATTCCTGTAGAATCTTGCAAGTGGGACAAAAGCAGAATTTGAAGTTTATCCCAATAGCACATGCAGCGCAAAGACTAAGAAGCAAAGTCAGTCTTCAACCAACCATCCAAAGCGTTCCAGTATGGATGAAGGGCTGATGTCAACGCAGAAAGCAAATACACATTGTGCTCTCGAGACATTTTTATGCCCTCCTAAAATGGAAAGACTCTGCAATCAAAATCCTCAGCATGGTACGATGCTGATGAAGTCTGTTTCGCCAACAGCTTTAGTATCAATATATTGTCTCGTTTTCCACATATTCAAAAAATAGTTTTTACACACACACACACACAGCTTATAACACACTTTAAAGGCTTGTGGTTTTGAGAGAAACCTGCTTTAATGTTGAGAAGCTTGCGAAGCCATTACTTTATAACCACAGCAACGGAGGCCAGAGACCACAACGCATGTCTTTCCCATTATTGCCCATGAGCGACTGATTTGACCTCATCAAGAAAAACACTGCAGCTCCGCTGTGGTCGCTTTGTTAAAGAATGTAGCTACGCAGTATGCTTATAAATGCAACGGGATGGAATTGTTGAACGTCAAGGAAATAAGTGAATCTCTGGTGAAATGGAATAAGAGGGTGATGAGAGAGTGTGTGTGTTATTTTTTTTATTTTTTTTATTTTTTTTCTATTGTCATTTAGCAGACGCTCTTATCCAGAGCGACTTACAGTTAGTGAGTGCATACATTCTTTTTAATACTGGCCCCCCATCGGAATTGAACCCACAACCCTGGCGTTGCAAACGCCATGCTCTACCAACTGAGCTATATCCCTGCCGGCCATTCCCTCCCCTACCCTGGACGACACTGGGCCAATTGTGCGCTGCCCCATGGGTCTCCCAGTCGCGGCCGGCTACGACAGAGCCTGGATTCGAACCAGGATCTCTAGTGGCACAGCTAGCACTGCGATGCAGTGCCTTAGACCACTGCGCCACTCGGGAGACTAGCAAGACTAAACTCTTTTGCATGAGTGTGTGTGTGCAGTGCACGCAGGTATGCACAGTGCATTCGGAAAATTATCCAGACCCCTTGACTTTTTCCACATTTTGTTACGTTAAAGCCTTATTCTAAAGTTAATAAAATTGGTTTATTTCCTCATCAATCTAGACACAATACCCCATAATGACAAAGCATTATGTATTCAGACCCTTTACTCAGTACTTTGTTGAAGCACCTTTGGCAGTGATTACAGCCTCGAGTCTTCTTGGGTATGACGCTACAAGCTTGGCACACCTATATTTGGGGAGTTTCTCCCATTCTTCTGTACAGATAGTCTCAAGCTCTTTCAGGTTGGATGGGGAGCGTTGCTGCACAGCTATTTTCAGGTCTCTCCAGAGATGTTCGATCGGGTTCAAGTCCGGGCTCTGTCTGGGCCACTCAAGGACATTCAGAGACTTGTCCCGAAGCCACCCCTGCGTTGTCTTGGCTGTGTGCTTAGGGTCGTTGTCCTATTGGAAGGTGAACCTTCGCCCAGTCTGAGATCCTGAGCTCTGGAGCAGGTTCTCATCAAGGATCTCTCTGTACTTTGCTCCGTTCATCTTTGCCTCGATCCTGACTAGTCTCCCAGTCCCCAGCAGCTGAAAAACATCCCCACAGCATGATGCTGCCACCACCATGCTTCACCGTAGGGATGGTACCAGGACGTACCTCCAGACGTGACGCTTGGCATTCAGGCCAAAGAGTTCAGTCTTGCTATCATCAGACCAGAAAATCTTGTTTCTCATGGTCTGAGAGTCTTTAGGTGCCTTTTGACAAACTCCAAACAGGCTGTCATGTGCCTTTTACTGAGGAGTGGCTTCCGTCTGTCTGGTCAATCTACCATAAAGGCCTGATTGGTGGAGTGCTGCAGAGATGGTTGCCACTGTGTTCTTGGGGACCTTCAATGCTGCAGACATTTTTACTTATGTAAATAAGGTATTTCTGTTTTTGAATTCTAATACATTAGCAAAAATGTCTAAAACCCTGTTTTCGCTTTGTCATTATGGGGTATTGTGTGTAGATTGATGAGGATTATTATTTATTTAATCAATTTTAGAATAATGCTGTAACATAACAAATTGTGGAAAAAGTCAAGGGGTCTGAATACTTTCCGAAGGCACTGTATGTGTGTTGTTCGAAAGAGTGTGTGTGTGTGTGTGTGTAGGGTTACAAATTGCATAAGGAGTCACACTCACACTAAAAGCAGAAGTCAGAGCTTAGCAGCATTCCACAAGTAGTCCTTCAGTACAGTACATTGTTCAATTTCTCCCATGTTGCGGTCTTCTTGGAAAGCCTGTATTCGTTTAGGCCCGTTTTTGTCTAATTTATACAAAACGTAATCAACCTGCCCCCCTATAGTCATTGTGAATCAGCAGAGCTTGTTTTATTCTTAGGATGTATCCCAAATGGCACCCTATTCCATATGGGCCCTGGTAAAAATTAGTGCACTATATAGGGAATAGGGTGCCATTTCGGACTAAACCTAAAATTAGGGGATAGCGTAAGCGGTCGGTCATCAGGGAGCTTAACTTGTGTGGACGGCCACTGCTGTCAATCATGGCTTCCAGCTGTATCGATGTAGTCACTATGGTCGCTTTGAAGCTCTCTCACACACACATACACACACACACACACCACTCACCGCAATGACTCTGCAGGGTGCGATTTCAAACGACACCCCCACGTGCCATGGGTTTGTGGCGACCAGAGCAATTTTAGAGTAATTGTTATTCTGTTTTTCCAGCTTGGCCCGGAGGCACCACCTATGTTGTCGTAATTGGTCAAATTTAACCTTTGCATATTTTCCATCGTCGGTAGGTAATTAGAACATAGTTTCTCAGTGAGGGAAGTTAACCATAATGTGATGACAGGAAATGGTAGTTTGAGGTACAAACCTGACCTCCTGACATCCCAAATGGCACCCTATTCCCTAGTGCACTACTTTTGACCAGAGCCCTAGTGCCATATAACTATTGCTGTACACACCTTTTCTATTCACATACTGTCCATACTGTCTGTGCACACCATTCACATATACAAATATACTATATATATTAATTCAAGGGTTTTTCTTTATTTTTTACTATTTTCTACATTGCAGAATAATAGTGAAGACATCAAAACTATGAAAATCACATATGGAATCATGTAGTAAACAAAAAAGTGTTAAACAAATCAAAATATATGTTATATTTGAGATTCTTCAAATATCCACCCTTTTGCTTGATGACAGCTTTGCACACTCTTGGCATTCTTTCAACCATCTTCACCTGGAATGCTTTTCCAACAGTCTTGAAGGAGTTCCCACATATGCTGAGCACTTGTTGGCTGCTTTTTCTTCACTCTGCTGTCCGACTCATCCCAAACCATCTCAATTGGGTTGAGGTCGGGGGATTGTGGAGGCCAGGTCATCTGATGCAGCACTCCATCACTCTCCTTCTTGGTAAAATAGCCCTTACACAGCCTGGAGGTGTGTTGGGTCATTGTCCTGTTGAAAAACAAATGATAGTCCCACTAAGCCCAAACCAGATGGGGTGGCGTGTCGCTGCAGAATGCTGTGGTAGCCATGCTGGTTAAGTGTGCCTTGAATTCTAAATAAATCACAGACAGTGTCACCAGCAAAGCACCTCCGCACCTCCTCCTCCATGCTTTACAGTGGGAAATACACATGCGGAGACATGCGTATCTCTTCCAAGATGGCGTACTAGTGCAGTCCTGTTTTTGTCGTGTGTCTGTAAATAGCCTGTAAATACCCTGTTTTTTTTGTATTTTTCGTACATATTTTCCTATCAGACTTTTCATCCTCCTACAAAATATACTTTCCTGCAACCCGCCTCACTCAACGTGGAACGGATTCTATTATTGACTTATCTTTTATCTAGAATCTCCAGTTGAAACTAGCTAGCCAGCTAACTAGCTACTTGCTATTAGCCACAGTTGCTATTTCACCCAGAACATTGGATTTTCTGCCGGAATAATTTAATCACTGGACATTAATCACCGGATCGCAACTAGCTAGCCGCAACCGAATGGATGTTGCTGTTTGGCTAATCACCACTGCCCCCCGATGCAAGCACCAGTTAGCCTCGAGCTAGCCTAGAGTCAGGCTCATATCCTGGCTATCTACCTCTAGGTCTACCGGACGGGAGTAGCCAGCTAACTAGCTACTTGCTACCGTTAGCGGTTTTTCACCATTGTCCGTGGCCTGCACCACCTACCAGCCAGCTCTAGTCCGGACTATTATTCGGCCAGTCTGCACAGCGCGTTATCGACCCAGAACATATCAGTTTTTCTGCCGGAATCACTGAATCACTGGACCTTTAACTCCCGGATTCATCGCTACCAGCTAGCTGCTACAAAATGGACGTTGAGGTCTGGCTAATCATCCTGAGCTAGGCCCATCTCCCATCTCCCGGCTATCTACCTCTCTGTCAACCGGACGGGACCACCTAGTGTTGACACGGAGCCCCGCCGATCCAACACGACTGGTTTGCCGACGAAATAGTCTGATGTGGTTTCAACAGGCTTCCCGTTGCGACGACCACGAAGATCCATCTGCCACCCCCGGCCCACTAGCACACGCAAACTACAACTGTGCTCCCTGCTAGCTGTGCTGAAGCACCAATTTGAACTGCTCTCGGACTCGCATATTGCTGTTCACTGGACCTTATGATCACTCAGCTGCACAGCTGATGCCTGCTGGACTGTTCCTTTACACGGTACCCTGTCCTGTTTATTCTGTTTAGTCTTAGCCCAAACGTTATCGCTATTTCCAGTTGTGTCTTAGCTCTCTCTAATAACACCTGTGACTGCTTTATGCCTCTCTCCCATGTCAATTATGCCTTGCCTATTGCTGTTTGGGTTAGTTCTTATTATACAATTTAACTGTAGAACCCCAAGTCCCTCTCAAACTGCCTCAAATAGTTCCTTTGTTCCACCCCCCATACACGCCGAGACCGGCTCAATCGATGCCTCCAATGACGCTATCTCTTTAATTGTTACCCAACGCTTAGGGTTACCTGAACTGTACTCATATCCTTCCATATCCTTTTCTGTACATAATGCCCTGAATCTTTTCTACAACGCCCGGAGAACTGCCCCCTTTATTCTATGTACCCAACGCACTAGAAGACCAGTTCTTAAAGCCTTTAGTCGTATCCTTATTCTAGTCCTCCTCTGTTCCTCTGGTGATGTAGAGGCTAACCCAGGCCCTGCAGCCCCCAGTATCACTCCTACTCCCCAGGAGCTATCATTTGTTGACTTCTGTAACCGTAAAAGTCTTGGTTTTCTGCACATAAATATCAGAAGCCTCCTTCCTAAGTTTGAGTTATTCACTGCGTTAGCACACTCCGCCAACCCTGATGTTCTAGCAGTGTCTGAATCCTGGCTTAGGAAGGCCACCAAAAATTCTGAAATTTCCATCCCCAACTATAACATTTTCCGTTTAGATAGAACTGCCAAAGGGGGTGGAGTTGCAATCTACTGTAGAGATAGCCTGCAGAGCTCCATCATACTATCCAGGTCTGTGCCCAAACAGTTTGAGCTTCTACTTCTAAAAATCCACCTTTCCAGAAATAAATCTCTCACTGTTGCCGCTTGCTACAGACCCCCCTCAGCCCCCAGCTGTGCCCTGGACACCATATGTGAATTGATTGCCCCCCATCTATCCTCAGAGTTCGTACTGCTTGGTGACCTAAATTGGGATATGCTTAACACCCCGGCCATCCTACAATCTAAACTAGATGCCCTCAATCTCACACAAATTATCAACGAACCTACCAGGTTCAACCCTAAATCCGTAAACATGGGTACCCTCATAGATATCATCCTGACTAACTTACCCTCTAAATACACCTCCGCTGTCTTCAACCAGGATCTCAGCGATCACTGCCTTATTGCCTGCGTCCGTAACGGGTCCGCGGTCAAACGACCACCCCTCATCACTGTCAAACGCTCCCAAAAACACTTCAGCGAGCAGGCCTTCCTAATTGACCTGGCCCAGGTATCCTGGATGGATATAGATTTAATTCCGTCAGTAGAGGATGCCTGGTTGTTCTTTAAAAGTAATTTCCTCTCAATCTTAAATAGACATGCCCCATTCAAAAAATACAGAACTAAGAACAGATATAGCCCCTGGTTCTCCTCAGACTTGACTGCCCTTGACCAGCACAAAAACATCCTGTGGCGTACTGCATTAGCATCAAATAGCCCCCGCGATATGCAACTTTTCAGGGAAGTTAGGAACCAATATACACAAGCAGTTAGGAAAGCAAAGGCTAACTTTTTCAAACAGAAATTTGCATCCTGTAGCACTAACTCCAAAAAGTTTTGGGACACTGTAAAGTCCATGGAAAATAAGACCACCTCCTCCCAGCTGCCCACTGCACTGAGGCTAGGAAACACTATCACCACCGATAAATCTACAATAATCGAGAATTTCAACAAGCATTTTGCTACGGCTGGCCATGCTTTCCACCTGGCTACCACTACCCCGGCCACCAGCTCTGCACCCTCCGCTGCAACTTGCCCATGCCCCCACCGCTTCTCCTTCACACAAATCCAGACAGCTGATGTTCTAAAAGAGCTGCAAAATCTGGACCCCTACAAATCATCTGGGCTAGACAATCTGGACCCTTTCTTTCTAAAACTAGCCGCCGAAATTGTCGCAACCCCTATTACTAGCCTGTTCAACCTCTCTTTCGTAACGTCTGAGATCCCCAGAGATTGGAAAGCTGCCGCGGTCATCCCCCTCTTCAAAGGGGGTGACACTCTAGATCCAAACTGTTACAGACCCATATCCATCCTGCCCTGCCTTTCAAAAGTTTTTGAAAGCCAAGTCAACAAACAGATCACCGACCATTTCGAATCCCACCGTACCTTCTCCGCTATGCAATCCGGTTTCCGAGCTGGTCATGGGTGCACTTCAGCCACGCTCAAGGTCCTAAAGCGATATTATAACCGCGATCGATAATAGACAGTACTGTGCAGCCGTTTTCATTGACCTGGCCAAGGCTTTCGACTCTGTCAACCACCGCATTCTTATTGGCAGACTAAATAGCCTTGGTTTCTCAAATGACTGCCTCGCCTGGTTCACCAACTACTTCTCAGATAGAGTTCAATGTGTCAAATCGGAGGGCCTGTTGTCTGGACCTATGGCAGTCTCTATGGGGGTGCCACAGGGTTCAATTCTTGGGCCGACTCTTTTCTCTGTGTATATCAATGACGTCGCTCTTGCTGCTGGTGACTCTCAGATCCACCTCTACGCAGACGACACCATTTTGTATACATCTGGCCCTTCATTGGACACTGTGTTAACAAACCTCCAAACGAGCTTCAATTCCATACAACACTCCTTCAGTAGCCTCCAACTGCTCTTAAACACTAGTAAAACTAAATGCATGCTCTTCAACCGAACGCTGCTTGCACCCGCCCACCCGACTAGAATCACTACTCTCGACGGGTCTGACCTAGAGTATGTGGACAACTACAAATACCTAGGTGTCTGGTTAGACTGTAAACTCTCCTTCCAGACTCACATTAAGAATCTCCAATCCAAAGTTAAATCTAGAATCGGTTTCCTATTTCGCAACAAAGCCTCCTTCACTCATGTTGCCAAACATGCCCTCGTAAAACTGACTATCCTACCGATCCTTGACTTCGGCGATGTCATTTACAAAATAGCCTCCAACACTCTACTCAGCAAATTGGATGTAGTCTATCACAGTGCCATCCGTTTTGTCTCCAAAGCCCCATATAATACCCACCACTGTGACCTGTACGCTCTTGTTGGCTGGTCCTCACTACATATTCGTCGCCAAACCCACTGGCTCCAGGCCATCTATAAATCACTGCTAGGCAAATCCCCGCCTTATCTTAGCTCATTGGTCACCATAGCAACACCCACCCGTAGTCTGCGCTCCAGCGGGTATATCTCACTGGTCATCCCCAAAGCCAACACCTCCTTTGGCCGCAATTCCTTCCAGTTCTCTGCTGCCAACGACTGGAACAAATTGCAAAAATCTCTGAAGCTGGAGACTCTTATCTCCCTCACTAACTTTAAGCATCAGTTGTCAGAGCACCTTACCGATCACTGCACCTGTACACAGCCCATCTGAAATTAGCCCGCCCAACTACCTCATCCCTATATTGTTATCTATTTTGCTCATTTGTACCCCAGTATCTCTATTTGCACATCATCTCTTGCACATCTATCATTCCAGTGTTAATACTAATTGTAATTATTTTGCACTATAGCCTATTTTATTGCCTACCTCCATAACTTGCTAAATTTGCACACTGTATATTATATGTATTTCTGTTGTATTTTTGACTTTGTTTTGTTTTACCCCATATGTAACTCTGTGTTTGTTTTTATCGCACTGCTATGCTTTATCTTGGCCAGGTCGCAGTTGTAAATGAGAACTTGTTCTCAACTGGTTTACCTGGTTAAATAAAGGTGAAATAAAATAAAAATAAATCCGTTCACCAACACCACGTCTCACGAAGACACGGCGGTTGGAACAAAAAATCTCCAGTTTGGACTCCAGACCAAAGGACAATCTCTTCTTCTTATTGGTGTCCTTTAGTAGTGGTTTCTTTGCAGCAATTGGACCATGAAGGCCTGATTCACACAGTCTGTTCTGAACAGTTGATGTTGAGATGTGTCTGTGAAGCATTTATTTGGGCTGCAATTTCTGAGGCTGGTTACTCTAATTAACTTATCCTCTGCAGCAGAGGTAACTCTGGGTCTTCCATTCCTGTGGCGATCCTCATGAGGGCCAGTTTCATCATAGCGCTTGATTGTTTTTTGTGACTGCACTTGAAGAAACTTTCAAAGTTCTTGAAATGTTCCATATTGACTGACCTTCATGTCTTAAATGATGGACTGTCGTTTCTCTTTGCTTATTTGAGCTGTTCTTGCCATAATATGGACTTGGTCTTTTACCAAATAGGGCTATCTTCTGTATACCCCCCCTACCTTGTCACAACACAACTGATTGGCTCAAACGCATTAAGAAGGAAAGAAATTCCACAAATTAACTTTTAAGAAGGCACATGTGTTAATTGAAATGCATTCCAGGTTACTACCTCATGAAGCTGGTTGAGAGAATGCCTTGAGCGTGCAAAGTTGTCATCAAGGCAAAGGGTGGCTATTTGAAGAATCTCAAATATAAAACATATTTGGATTTGTTTAACACAATTTTTTGGTTACTACGTGATTCCATTTGTGTTATTTCATAGTTTTGATGTCTTCGATATTATTCTACAATGTAGAAAATAGTAAAAAATTATGAAAAACCCTTGAATGAGTAGGTGTTGTAAAACTTTTGACCGGTAGTGTATATGTATTCCGGACTCTAACATTGCTCATTCTGATAGGTCTTCATTTCTTGTTTTCTATTATTATAATTTTGGGGATTATGTGTGTGTTGCTAGATATTGTTGCACTGTTGGAGCTAGAAACACAAGCATTCCGCTTCACCTGTGATAACATCTGCAAAACTGTGTACGCGACCAATAAACTTTTGATTTGATTTGAAGTAGTGTACCAAATATGGAATAGGGTGCCATTTGGGACGCAGTCCATAGCCACAACCACAGGCTTGATACTAGATCATTTTATTCCTATTAATCATTTTAATCCCAGATTGGAGTGCTGCAAAGAGATGTAAGTCTCAGTGTGACTTCTCTGGTTAAATAAAGGCAGAATCAAATAAAACAGAGCGGTGCTAGCTTCTAGGCTATGCTACCCTGCTAGAAAGACTTGGTTTAGTGGGTTGTTACATTTCTTTTTGATGTGTCATGTCTAATATCATGTGTAGTCATTGGCCCAAACCATGGACAGTGTTCAGTAGGGCACACTGTAGCAAAACGTTTTGCAACGGAACATTTTCAAAACATTTTCCACCTACTGAACAGGAGGACCCTGGCTTGTGTGTTTGTGTGTGTGTGTCTACAGGCCGTTGACTCAGGAGGAGATGGCCCAGCGCAGGGAGCTGGCCAGACAGAGACACACTGAGAGACTGGCAGCCAATCAGCAGACGGAAAGCGGGGAGGGAAATGCCCACTCAGGAAGTACAACACCGGCAACCACCCCTGATGGAGACAGCAGCATAGGCAAGTGTCTATCTCTCTGTATCTCTCTCTATCTCTTTCCCTCCCTCCCTCCCATCGTACCTTGCTAAAACCCCAACCCCTAGCCTTTTCCTAGTAATGTGGAAGCTCTGGCCAGTACCAATAACCACTATCTTCATGATGATACCACTGATACCAATGTGTGTGTCTCCATTGTCTTCCTTGACATGCAGGTAGTGAGGGTGTCTCAGGCCAGATGAAGGCCCTGCCTCTGAAGGCTAAACCGGAGGAGGAGGGGAAGGAGACGTTTGTAGCCTTCGCCAGAGTCTACAGCGGGGTGGTCCGTAGAGGACAGAAGGTGTTTGTGCTGGGGCCCAAGTACGACCCTGCACAAGGCCTGCGCATGGTAAAGATGTACACACTTACAGACACACACACACACTCAGGCACACGCACACACACACTCAGGCACACTCAGGCATGCAGATACGCACGCACACACACACACTGCAGAGGCACAAAACCCATTTTCTGCTCAATTTGCAATATTCCCTGGACAAAACAATTACTGTTCAAAAGATGAACCCAAATGCTATTTGTTCAAAGAGCAACAATCATAAAGGTTCTGCGTGTTTGTTTCTGTCTCAAGATGTGTGTTCCAAGGTTAAAGATAACCATTGACTTCTATGATGAGGGCTGTGTCCCTCTGGGGCCTGGTCAAAAGTAGTGCACTATATAGGGAGTCCTTTTATTATTGATGCCTCGTCCCTCCTGGCTCCAATAGCAGTACTACTAACAAACAATATAGTTATTGCTTTGCCAATCCAATATCACACTACCAATGTACTGGATGATTGGCTCTAATGCTCTAGAGATCAAGTTTTCTCTCTCTGTTTCGCTCTCTCTTTCTTTCTTTCTCAAATCAAATCACATTTTATTTTTCATATGCGCCGAATACAACAGGAATACAACCTTACCGTGAAATGCTTACTTACAAGCCCTTAACCAACTATGCTCTCTCTCTATCTCTCTCTCTCTCTCTCTCTCAATTAAAGTCACTTTATTGGCATGACGTAACAATGTACATATTGCCAAAGCTTACTTTGGATATTTACACTATTAACATAATTAAAATAGTAATAATCAATATTGTCAACGGGACAACAGTAACAACAATAACCAAGGGTCAAAATAACCATTGAACAATAACAATATAGAGGACAGTGCAGGTTGGTTGGTCTGTCAGACACTGTCCCTCATCTTATGGCAGGCAGCAATGTAGTGTGCTGCCAACCCACAGCTCTCTGTGTCCTCCCCCAACAGGACGGGTAGCCTATTCTCATCAGAGAGGTCTTTGAAACCTTGAAAAACTGTTTCAAATTTGGGGAAATGACACACACTAATTGTTTTATATTTTTTACATTTTGTCAGGAAATGCAGCTCTGTCTCAGGTTCTGCTGTGGTGCAGTGGTTGCACAGCCTTTCCTCTACAGGGAGCCAGGTTTTCCTGTGTCTACCCTTCTCAATGGCAAGGCTGTGCTCACTAAGCCTGTACTTTGTCAAGGTTTTTCTAAGGTTTTGATCAGTAACCATGGTCAAATAGTTAGCCACGGTGTACTGTCGATTTAGGGCCAGATAGCACTGCATTTTACTTTGTGCTCTCTCTCTCTCTCTCTCTCTCTCTCTCTCTCCCTCTATGTCTCTCTCTCTCTCTCCCCTCCATCTTCCTCTCCTCTCTCTCTCCCTCTCTGTCTCTCTCTCTCGCTCCCCTCCATCTTCCTCTCCTCTCTCTCTCCCCCTCTCTGTCAGCTCCCAGAGGGCAGTACTAGTGTGAGTGACTGTCTCCCTCCTGTCCCTCACCTGGCCTGCTGCACCATGGACAGCCTCTACCTGCTGATGGGCCGAGAGCTGGAGGAACTAGAAGAGGTGCCGTCAGGAAACGTACTGGGTACGTACTCAAACACCTACACCTACTTGTAGCGAATGGTCTTTTGAAAGTTTCATGCATAATAGGACATTAACTTGTGTTATTCAATGTTATTTTTACTGCATGAATAAAGACGAAAGTTATATCTTTCAGAGTACTTTTAAAGGCCCAGTGCAGTCAAAAACGTGATTTTTCCTGTGTTTTATATATATTTCCACACTGAGGTTGGAATAATACTGTGAAATTGTGAAAAAGATGGTCATGCCCTTTTAGTGAAAAGATTTCTGCCTGTTTTGGTGGGGGGGGGTAAGTATTCAGACCCCTTGACTTTTTCCACATTTTGTTACATTACAGCCTTATTCTAAAATGGATTTAAAAATTTTAAAATCCTCAGCAATCTACACACAATACCTCATAATGACAAAGCTAAAACAGGTTAAACATTTTTTTGCAAATGTATTAAATATAACAAACAGAAATACCTTATTTACCTAAGTATTTAGACCCTTTGCTATGAGACTCGAAATTGAGCTATGGTGCATCCTGTTTCCATTGAGCATTCTTGAGATGTTTTTACAACTTGATTAGAGTCCATCTGTGGTAAATTCAATTGATTGGACATGATTTGGAAAGGTACACAGTTGACGGTGCATGTCAGAGCAAAAACCAAGCCATGAGGTCGAAGGAATTGTACGTAGAGCTCCGAGACAGGATTGTGTCGAGGCACAGATCTGGGGAAGGGTACCAAAAAATGTCTGCTGCATTGAAGGTCCACAAGAACACAGTGGCCTCCATCATTCTTAAATGGAAGAAGTTTGGAACCACCAAGACTCTTCCTAGAGCTGGCTGCCCGGACAAACTGAGCAATCGGTGGAGAAGGGCCTTGGTCAGGAAGGTGGCCAAGAACCCGATGGTCACTCTGACAGAGCTCTAGAGTTCCTCTGTGGAGATGGGAGTGTGTGATCACTTTGTGTGTGTGTGATCACTTTGTGTGTGTGTGATCACTTTGTGTGTGTGTGTGATCACTTTGTGTGTGTGTGTGTAATCACTTTGCAGATCTCTACAGTCAGTTACTGAAAGGGAAGCTTTTTGCTTTGCCTATACTATGAGGTCATTATGAAATAGACATGCGTTAGCCATGTTGACTGGACTGTACAGCAGCTGTCTAACACCCTTATCGTGGAGAAGATGATTCATAATGTAGTTGTCCTGTCAGCACCAGGCTACACATCCAGTTCATCATGTAGTTGTCCTGTCAGCACCAGGCTACACATCCAGTTCATAATGTAGTGGTCCTGTCAGCACCAGGCTACACATCCAGTTCATAATGTAGTTGACCTGTCAGCACCAGGCTACACATCCAGTTCATAATGTAGTTGTCCTGTCAGCACCAGGCTACACATCCAGTTCATAATGTAGTTGTCTTGTCAGCACCAGGCTACACATCCAGTTCATCATGTAGTTGACCTGTCAGCACCAGGCTACACATCCAGTTCATCATGTAGTTGTCCTGTCAGCACCAGGCTACACATCCAGTTCATAATGTAGTTGTCTTGTCAGCACCAGGCTACACATCCAGTTCATCATGTAGTTGACCTGTCAGCACCAGGCTACACATCCAGTTCATCATGTAGTTGTCCTGTCAGCACCAGGCTACACATCCAGTTCATAATGTAGTTGTCCTGTCAGCACCAGGCTACACATCCAGTTCATAATGTAGTTGTCTTGTCAGCACTAGGCTACACATCCAGTTTATAATGTAGTTGACCTGTCAGCACCAGGCTACACATCCAGTTCATCATGTAGTTGTCTTGTCAGCACTAGGCTACACCTCCAGTTCATAATGTAGTTGACCTGTCAGCACCAGGCTACACATCCAGTTCATAATGTAGTTGTCTTGTCAGCACTAGGCTACACATCCAGTTTATAATGTAGTTGATCTGTCAGCACCAGGCTACACATCCAGTTCATCATGTAGTTGTCTTGTCAGCACTAGGCTACACATCCAGTTCATAATGTAGTTGACCTGTCAGCACCAGGCTACACATCCAGTTCATAATGTAGTTGTCCTGTCAGCACCAGGCTACACATCCAGTTCATAATGTAGTTGTCCTGTCAGCACCAGGCTACACATCCAGTTCATAATGTAGTTGTCTTGTCAGCACTAGGCTACATATCCAGTTTGTAATGTAGTTGACCTGTCAGCACCAGGCTACACATCCAGTTCATCATGTAGTTGTCTTGTCAGCACTAGGCTACACATCCAGTTCATAATGTAGTTGTCTTGTCAGCACTAGGCTACACATCCAGTTCATAATGTAGTTGTCTTGTCAGCACTAGGCTACACATCTAGTTCATAATGTAGTTGTCCTGTCAGCACCAGGCTACACATCCAGTTCATAATGTAGTTGTCTTGTCAGCACTAGGCTACACATCCAGTTTATAATGTAGTTGATCTGTCAGCACCAGGCTACACATCCAGTTCATCATGTAGTTGTCTTGTCAGCACTAGGCTACACATCCAGTTCATAATGTAGTTGACCTGTCAGCACCAGGCTACACATCCAGTTCATAATGTAGTTGTCCTGTCAGCACCAGGCTACACATCCAGTTCATAATGTAGTTGTCCTGTCAGCACCAGGCTACACATCCAGTTCATAATGTAGTTGTCTTGTCAGCACTAGGCTACACATCCAGTTTATAATGTAGTTGATCTGTCAGCACCAGGCTACACATCCAGTTCATCATGTAGTTGTCTTGTCAGCACTAGGCTACACCTCCAGTTCATAATGTAGTTGACCTGTCAGCACCAGGCTACACATCCAGTTCATAATGTAGTTGTCTTGTCAGCACTAGGCTACACATCCAGTTTATAATGTAGTTGATCTGTCAGCACCAGGCTACACATCCAGTTCATCATGTAGTTGTCCTGTCAGCACCAGGCTACACATCCAGTTCATAATGTAGTTGTCCTGTCAGCACCAGGCTACACATCCAGTTCATAATGTAGTTGTCCTGTCAGCACCAGGCTACACATCCAGTTCATAATGTAGTTGTCTTGTCAGCACTAGGCTACACATCCAGTTTGTAATGTAGTTGACCTGTCAGCACCAGGCTACACATCCAGTTCATCATGTAGTTGTCTTGTCAGCACTAGGCTACACATCCAGTTCATAATGTAGTTTTCCTGTCAGCACCAGGCTACACATCCAGTTCATAATGTAGTTGTCTTGTCAGCACTAGGCTACACATCTAGTTCATAATGTAGTTGTCCTGTCAGCACCAGGCTACACATCCAGTTCATAATGTAGTTGTCTTGTCAGCACTAGGCTACACATCCAGTTTATAATGTAGTTGATCTGTCAGCACCAGGCTACACATCCAGTTCATCATGTAGTTGTCTTGTCAGCACTAGGCTACACATCCAGTTCATAATGTAGTTGACCTGTCAGCACCAGGCTACACATCCAGTTCATAATGTAGTTGTCCTGTCAGCACCAGGCTACACATCCAGTTCATAATGTAGTTGTCCTGTCAGCACCAGGCTACACATCCAGTTCATAATGTAGTTGTCTTGTCAGCACTAGGCTACACATCCAGTTTGTAATGTAATTGACCTGTCAGCACCAGGCTACACATCCAGTTCATCATGTAGTTGTCTTGTCAGCACTAGGCTACACATCCAGTTCATCATGTAGTTGTCCTGTCAGCACCAGGCTACACATCCAGTTCATAATGTAGTTGTCCTGTCAGCACCAGGCTACACATCCAGTTCATAATGTAGTTGTCTTGTCAGCACTAGGCTACACATCCAGTTTATAATGTAGTTGATCTGTCAGCACCAGGCTACACATCCAGTTCATCATGTAGTTGTCTTGTCAGCACTAGGCTACACCTCCAGTTCATAATGTAGTTGACCTGTCAGCACCAGGCTACACATCCAGTTCATAATGTAGTTGTCTTGTCAGCACTAGGCTACACATCCAGTTTATAATGTAGTTGATCTGTCAGCACCAGGCTACACATCCAGTTCATCATGTAGTTGTCCTGTCAGCACCAGGCTACACATCCAGTTCATAATGTAGTTGTCCTGTCAGCACCAGGCTACACATCCAGTTCATAATGTAGTTGTCCTGTCAGCACCAGGCTACACATCCAGTTCATAATGTAGTTGTCTTGTCAGCACTAGGCTACACATCCAGTTTGTAATGTAGTTGACCTGTCAGCACCAGGCTACACATCCAGTTCATCATGTAGTTGTCTTGTCAGCACTAGGCTACACATCCAGTTCATAATGTAGTTTTCCTGTCAGCACCAGGCTACACATCCAGTTCATCATGTAGTTGACCTGTCAGCACCAGGCTACACATCCAGTTCATCATGTAGTTGTCTTGTCAGCACTAGGCTACACATCCAGTTCATAATGTAGTTGTCTTGTCAGCACTAGGCTACACATCCAGTTCATAATGTAGTTGTCTTGTCAGCACTAGGCTACACATCTAGTTCATAATGTAGTTGTCCTGTCAGCACCAGGCTACACATCCAGTTCATAATGTAGTTGTCTTGTCAGCACTAGGCTACACATCCAGTTTATAATGTAGTTGATCTGTCAGCACCAGGCTACACATCCAGTTCATCATGTAGTTGTCTTGTCAGCACTAGGCTACACATCCAGTTCATAATGTAGTTGACCTGTCAGCACCAGGCTACACATCCAGTTCATAATGTAGTTGTCCTGTCAGCACCAGGCTACACATCCAGTTCATAATGTAGTTGTCCTGTCAGCACCAGGCTACACATCCAGTTCATAATGTAGTTGTCTTGTCAGCACTAGGCTACACATCCAGTTTGTAATGTAATTGACCTGTCAGCACCAGGCTACACATCCAGTTCATCATGTAGTTGTCTTGTCAGCACTAGGCTACACATCCAGTTCATCATGTAGTTGTCCTGTCAGCACCAGGCTACACATCCAGTTCATAATGTAGTTGTCCTGTCAGCACCAGGCTACACATCCAGTTCATAATGTAGTTGTCTTGTCAGCACTAGGCTACACATCCAGTTTATAATGTAGTTGATCTGTCAGCACCAGGCTACACATCCAGTTCATCATGTAGTTGTCTTGTCAGCACTAGGCTACACCTCCAGTTCATCATGTAGTTGACCTGTCAGCACCAGGCTACACATCCAGTTCATAATGTAGTTGTCCTGTCAGCACTAGGCTACACATCCAGTTTATAATGTAGTTGATCTGTCAGCACCAGGCTACACATCCAGTTCATAATGTAGTTGACCTGTCAGCACCAGGCTACACATCCAGTTCATAATGTAGTTGTCCTGTCAGCACCAGGCTACACATCCAGTTCATAATGTAGTTGTCCTGTCAGCACCAGGCTACACATCCAGTTCATAATGTAGTTGTCTTGTCAGCACTAGGCTACACATCCAGTTTGTAATGTAGTTGACCTGTCAGCACCAGGCTACACATCCAGTTCATCATGTAGTTGTCTTGTCAGCACTAGGCTACACATCCAGTTCATAATGTAGTTTTCCTGTCAGCACCAGGCTACACATCCAGTTTATAATGTAGTTGATCTGTCAGCACCAGGCTACACATCCAGTTCATCATGTAGTTGTCTTGTCAGCACTAGGCTACACATCCAGTTTATAATGTAGTTGATCTGTCAGCACCAGGCTACACATCCAGTTCATCATGTAGTTGTCCTGTCAGCACCAGGCTACACATCCAGTTCATAATGTAGTTGTCCTGTCAGCACCAGGCTACACATCCAGTTCATAATGTAGTTGTCCTGTCAGCACCAGGCTACACATCCAGTTCATAATGTAGTTGTCTTGTCAGCACTAGGCTACACATCTAGTTCATCATGTAGTTTTCCTGTCAGCACCAGGCTACACATCCAGTTCATCATGTAGTTGACCTGTCAGCACCAGGCTACACATCCAGTTCATCATGTAGTTGTCTTGTCAGCACTAGGCTACACATCCAGTTCATAATGTAGTTGTCTTGTCAGCACTAGGCTACACATCTAGTTCATAATGTAGTTGTCCTGTCAGCACCAGGCTACACATCCATCTCATCAATAGATAGTAAATGGATTTCAGAGTGGCTTGGTGTTGGAACTAAGGCCACGACTCTAATAGCACCCTATTCCCTATATAGTACACTGCCATTGGTTAAAAGTAGTGTGCTATGTAGGGAATAGGGTGCCATTTGGGCCTCTACATTAAGGATCCGCTGAGTGCTTCTAGTATGAAGCTATCATCATGTTATCTATGTGCAGGTCATTACAAGTCTATAAAGCGCTATGGGACACTTATTTTGTCTGCTGAGGAGCCAGGTTTGCTTCCCAAATGGTACCCTATCTCCTATTTTCTGCACTGCTTTTGACCAGGGCCCATAGAGTGCACTAGATAGGTAATAGTGTTCTATTTGGGATGTGTGGAAGTGCCTCTTGAATGGGGGTACTGCATGTATTGATTGCATGGTGCCCAATGCATTATCGTACTGTTTTTTCCAAATCTGCTTGGATAATGGAACAATAGAGATCTGACAATTGAATGTTTCTACAAATACATTGTTTTGTTTTGCATCTTAACATATTTGATCAGCTCCTTTATCAAGTTTTCCTGACCAAGATGGACGATTGTTTGTCATATTGCTAGGATACCAATGTCCATTCTAGTGTTCTATACGTAATTCTATGATGGATGCTATTTTCTTGGACATGGTGAAAATAAATGATCCTGCATTTTAATATTGTGAGTAATACTGTTTAGCGTATAGAAAATCTAACCAAGTGACTGTTTAATAGGACAGTTATCCATGTGGAAACATGCACACAAACAACACAACACACACGCAGAGTTGGCCATGTGGGAACCATCATGTCCTCTCCTGGTAGTTGAGTGTGGGCGAGGGAAGAGACTGTTGAAACGTCAGTGTGTAAACCCAGCCAGGCTGTGGTCCTGATTAGAACCTCCTTATTCTCTGATGGGTGGAAGAGTTGGCTGGAGAGGGTAAAGGACCCGCGTGTCTGCGTCTGATATCGGAGACTAATAATCCCCACCACATGACGGCACACACACGGCACGGACCACATGACAAAGCAAGCTCTGTGTGTGTGTGAGAGAGACCCACTCAAAGATGTCTCCCCTAAACAAGAATCAGACCTATACCACCCCGGTAGAAATCACCACATCACATACACATACAAACACACACACACACACACACACACACACACACACACAAAGGAAAAGAAGCCTACTGTAGAGCCATTGTGTGGAGCTCTCTCCTCTGTTTCCTTCCAGCTGTTGGAGCAAACGGATTCAGGAAATGAAGACCTCCCATCACCGTTTAACTCTGACATTAGAATCCACTCACACACACACCCCTTGCTGATATTTGATATTATATGACAGTAAGCTTTTATGATCTGAGATGTCGATGCCATTTCAGAGATCAAGGAGTATAAAACTGCCTCTCTGATGATGCCTCTTTGTTTTATGTCATGCCCTGTGTATTGGGTTATATACAGTGCATTCGGAAAGTATTCAGACCCCTTGACTTTTTCCTCATTTTGTTACGTTACAGCCTGATTCTAAAATGTATTACATCGTTTTTTGCCTCATCAATCTACATACAATACCCCATAATGACAAAGCACAACCAGGTTTTTATAAGTGTTTGCTAATTTATTGATCACATTTATGTAAGTATTCAGACCATTTACTCAATACTTTGTTGAAGCACCTTTGGCAGTGATTACATCCTCGAGTCTTCTTGGGTATGATGCTATAAGCTTGACAAACCTGTATTTGGGGAGTTTCTCTCATTCTTCTCTGAAGATCCTCTCAAACTCTGTCAGGTTGGATGGGGATCGTTGCTGCACAGCTATTTTCAGGTCTCTCCAGAGATGTTTGATTGGGTTGAAGTCCGGGCTCTGGCTGGGCCACTCAAGGACATTCAGAGATTTGTCCCGAAACCACTCCTGCGTTGTCTTGACCGTGTGCTTAGGATCGTTGTCCTGTTGGAAGGCGAACCTTTGCCCCGCTCTGGAGCAGGTTTTCATCAAAGTTCTCTCTGTACTTTGCTACGTTCATCTTTGCCTCGATCCTGACTAGTCTCCCAGTCCCTGCCGCTGAAAAACATCCCCACAGCATGATGCGTCCACCACAATGCTTCACCGAAGGGATGGTGCCAGGTTTCCTCCAGACGTTACGTGATGGTGCCCAGTATAATCCAGTACAGTCTAGTCCAGTGAAACCAAGAGCTCAATCTTGGTTTCATCAGACCAGAGAATCTTGTTTCTCATGGTCTGAGAGTCTTTAGGTGCCTTTTGGAAAACTCCAAGCGGGCTGTCATGCCTTTTACTGAGGAGTGGCTTCCGTCTCTACCATACCATAAAGGCCTGATTGGTGGAGTGCTGCAGAGATGGTTGTCCTTCTGGAAGGTTCTCCCATCTCCACAGAGGAACTCTGGAGCTCTGTCAGAGTGACCATTGGGTTCTTGGTCACCTCCATGACCAAGGCCCTTCTCCCCCGATTGCTTAGTTTGGCCGAGCGGCCAGCTCTAGGAAGTATTGGTGGTTCCAAACTTCTTCCATTTCAGAATGATGGATTCTTGGGGACCTTCATTGCTGCAGAAATTTTTTGGTACCCTTCCCCAGATCTGTGCCTCGATGCAATCCTGTCTCGGAGCTCTACGGACAATTCCTTCAACCTCATGGCTTGGTTTTTGCTCTGACATGTACTGTCAACTGTGGGACCTTATATAGACAGGTGTGTGCCCAATCAATTTCACCTAGTCAGCTCGGGGATTCAAACCAGCAACCTTTCAGTTACTGGCCCAACCTCTTAACCACTAGGCTACCACCCAGACTGTACATTTGTCCAAAATAAACCTAGTTGTGGGATAATGCCATGATTACATCGGTGCCAAGTAGAAGATGTCTTTTGTGTTTAATGTTTATCTAGTAAACGCCAATAGTTTGTCGCTCCGGTTAGAGATGCGGGCAGAATCAAACACAAACACACACACACACGCACACACATGCAAACTTTCATCACACCACAATGGGAACCAGCTGTATAGAAACCTAGCAAAGAAAGAGGGTTTGATGTCGTCGTCCAACTTCCAAGTGGTCGCTCCGCAGAGAAAGAAAAGAGAGAGAAAGCGGCAGTAGAATGAATGAAGCTGATTCAACGCCAGGCAGCTTTATGAAAACATTTGTCTTGCGTTAGACCTGAGCCACGCTGCCAGCGGTGAGAGGAGAGTCGACTCAGATCTGTTGAGCAGTAGGGAGGGTGTGCACTGATCTGATCTCAACCACATCACACCACACCACCGCTCTGACAACATAAACCAGTATAGTCCAGTACACACCGGTATAGTCCAATACACACCGGTATAGACCAGTACACACCGGTATAGCCCAATACACCCCGCTATAGGCCAGTACAGTCTGGTATAGTCCGGTACACCCCGGTATAGTCCGGTACACCCCGGTATAGTCCAGTACAGTCTGGTATAGTCCAATACAGTCTGGTATAGTCCAATACAGTCTGGTATAGTCCGGTATAGTCCAATACAGTCTGGTATAGTCCGGTACACCCCGGTATAGTCCGGTACACCCCGGTATAGTCCGGTACAGTCTGGTATAGTCCAGTACAGTCTGGTATAGTCCAGTACAGTCTGGTATAGTCCGGTATAGTCCAGTACAGTCTGCTATAGCCCGGTACAGTCTGCTATAGCCCGGTACAGTCTGCTATAGTCCGAACAGTCTGGTATAGTCCAGTACACCCCGGTATAGTCCGGTACAGTCTGGTATAGTCCGGTACAGTCTGCTATAGTCCAGTACAGTCTGGTATAGTCCAGTACAGTCTGCTATAGCCCGGTACAGTCTGCTATAGTCCAGTACAGTCTGGTATAGTCCAGTACAGTCTGGTATAGCCCAGTACAGTCTGGTATAGCCCAGTACAGTCTGGTATAGTCCGGTATAGTCCGGTACAGTCTGGTATAGTCCAGTACAGTCTGGTATAGTCCGGTACACCCCGGTATAGTCCGGTACACCCCGGTATAGTCCGGTACACCCCGGTATAGTCCAGTACAGTCTGCTATAGTCCAGTACACCCCGGTATAGTCCAGTACAGTCTGGTATAGTCCAGTACAGTCTGCTATAGTCCAGTACACCCCGGTATAGTCCAGTACAGTCTGGTATAGTCCAGTACAGTCTGCTATAGCCCAGTACAGTCTGCTATAGCCCGGTACAGTCTGCTATAGTCCAGTACAGTCTTCTATAGTCCAGTACAGTCTGCTATAGTCCGGTACAGTCTGCTATAGTCCAGTACAGTCTGCTATAGTGCAGTACAGTCCACACAGTTTTGTTCTGATCTGTTATGTTCAGCCGTAGGGAGGGAAGGAGTGTACTGATCTGATCTCAACCACTTCACACCAGCACTGTGACAGCACGGCCCAGTACAGTCTAGTCCAGTGTATAGCCCAGTACAATCTAGTCCAGTTTATAGCCCAGTACAGTCTAATCCAGTGTATAGCCCAGTATAATCCAGTACAGTCTAGTCCAGTTTAGTCCAGTACAGTGTATAGCCCAGTACAGTCTAGTCCAGTGTATAGCCCAGTACAGTCTAGTACAGTATAATCCAGTACAGTCTAGTCCAGTGTATAGTCCAGTTTAGTCCAGTACAGTGTATAGCCCAGTACAGTCTAGTCCAGTGTATAGCCCAGTACAGTCTAGTCCAGTATAATCCAGTACAGTCTAGTCCAGTGTATAGTCCAGTTTAGTTCAGTACAGTGTATAGCCCAGTCTAGTCCAGTGTATAGCCCAGTACATTGTAGTCCAGTGTATAGCCCAGTATAGTTCAGTATAGCTCATTATAGATCAATACAGTCTAGTTCAGTATAGCTCATTATAGATCAATACAGTCTAGTTCAGTATAGCTAATTATAGATCAATACAGTCTAGTTCAGTTTAGCTCATTATAAACCAGGTAGTTTCGGTCCTGGAAGCTGATTGTGTTTCAGACAATAAATCACGGGTATGAAGCAAAAATACTTTACTGTTCTATTTATGTTGGTTACCAGTTTGTAATAGCAATAAGGCACCTCAAGGGTTTGTGTTTTATGGCGAATATACCACACCCTCTCGGGCCTTATTGCTTAATTATAGTTCAGTACAGTACCGTTTTTACCTATGAATGTGATTATAAATAGAGAGAGTCAGCAGTTTTAAGTTTCTTGGTGTCCACATCACCCTGGACATGGACCAACAACACCACCACTCTTGTTAAGAGGGCACAACAGTATCTCTACTCCCTAAGGCGGCTGAAGAAATTCAGCATGCCACCCCGGATCCTCTCCAAATACTACCGCTGCACCATCGAGAGCGTCCTGACCGGTTGCATCACGGCCTGGTATGTAAATTGCTCCATCCAGACCACAAGGCTCCAGCGGGTGGTGAAGATGGCCCAGTACATGTGTTCCCACCCATCCAGGACATCTACTAGAAACAGTGCCTGAGGAAGTCACACAGCATCTTCAAGGACCCCACACAGCCCAGCCACAAGCTGTTCACTCCCTTACCGTCGGGCAGATGGTATCGGAGCATGAGGTCTGATATCAATAGGCTCAGACAGTTTCTATCTACAAGCAATCAGACTGCTGAACACTTGAACTGGACTGCAGATAGTCAGAGTAGCTATTTGGTTAACTATTTAGCTGTCTTATGGCTTGGGGGTAGAAGCTGTTCAGGGTCGTGTTGGTTCCAGGCTTGGTGCGTTGGTACCGCTTGCCGTGCAGTAGCAGAGAGAACGGTCTATGACTTGGGTGGCTAGAGTTTTCGACAATTTCTAAGGCCTTCCTCTGACACCGCCTGGTATATAGGTCCTGGATGGCAGGGAGCTCAGCCCCAGTGATGTACTGGGCCATACGCACTACCCTCTGTAGTGCCTTGTGGTCGGATGCCAAGCAGTTGCCATACCAAGCAGTGATGCAGCCTGTCAAGATGCTCTCAATGATGCAGCTGTATAACTTTTTGAGGATCTGAAGGCCCATGACATCTTTTCAGAATCCTGAGGGGGAAGAGGCGTTGTGTGTGTGGACCATGTTAATTTCTTAGTGATGTGTACACAGAGGAACTCAACCAGCTCCACTACAGCCATGTCGATTGCAGAGGGAGGAGTTCAGTCCCAGGGTCCTGAGCTTAGTGATGAGCTTGGAGGGCACTATGGTGTTGAATGCTGAGCTGTAGTCAATGAACAACATTCTCACATAGGTATTCCTCTTATCCAGGTCGGAGAGGGCAGTGTGGAGTCCAATAGAGATTGTGTTATCTGTGGATCTGTTTGGGTGAAATGCGAATTGGAGTGGGTCCTGGGTGTCTAGGATGATGGTGTTGATGTGAGCCATGACCAGCCTTTCAAAGCATTTCATGGCTACCAATGTGAATGTAGTCAATTAGACAGGTTACCTTGGCGTTCTTGGGCACAGGAACTATGGTGGTCTGCTTGAAACATGTAGGTATTACAGACTGAGTCAGGGAGAGGTTAAAAATGTCAGTGAAGACACTTTGAGTACACGTCCTGGTAATCCATCTGGCCCTGCAGCCTTGTGAGCTGGTGCTCTCATGCATGGTTCAGTGTTGCTTGCCTCAAAGCGAGCATAGAAGCCATTTAGCTCGTCTTGTAGGCTCGCGTCACTGGGCAGCTCATGGCTGGGTTTCCCTTTGTAATCCGTGATAGTTTGCAAGCCCTGCCACATTCGACGAGTGTCAGTAAAATTAGTAAAATTCGATCTTAGTCCTGTATTGAAGCTTTGCCTGTTTGATGGCTCGTCGGAGGTTGTAGCGGGATTTGTTAATAACGACCAGATTAGTGTTCTCCTTGAAAGCGGCAGCTTTAGCTCAGTGCGGATGTTGCCTGTAATCCATGCATTCTAGTTGGAATATGTACGTACAGTCACTGTGGGGATGACATTGTCAATGTACTTATTAATAAAGCTGGTGACTGATGTGGTAAACTCCTCAATGCCATCGGATGAGTCCTGGAACATATTCCAGTCTGTGCTGGTGAAACAGTCCTGTAGCTTAGCATCCTCTTCATTGGACCTCTTCCGCATTGAGAGTGTCAGTGGTACTTTCTGTTTGAGTTTTTGCTTGTAAGCGGGAATCAGGAGGATAGATTTGCCAAAGGGAAGGCGAGGGAGAGCCTTGTGTGCGTTTCTGTGTGTGGAGTAAAGGTGATCAGGAGTTTTGTTGCCTCTAGTTGCACAGGTGACATGCTGGTAAAAATTAGGTAAAACTGATTTTAGTTTCCCTGCATTAAAATTTCCAGCCACGAGAAGCGCTGACTCTGGGTGTGAATTTTATTGTATGCTTATGGCCCTATACAGCTCGTTGAGTGCGGTCTTAATGCCAGCATCGGTTTGTGGTGGTAAATAGACAGCTGCGAAAATATAGATGAAAACTCTCTTGGTAAATAGTATGGTCTGCAGCTTATCATGAGGTAGTCTAACTCAGGCGTGCAAAAACTTGAGACTTCCTTAACATTTAGATATCTTGCACCAGCTGCTCTTAACAAAGAGACACACCCCTCCGCCTTATTCTTACCCGAGGCTGCCGTCATGTCTAGACGATGCATGATGAAACCCGCGAGATATACTGTATTATCCATGTCCTTGTTCGGCCAAGACTAATAGAAACATAGAATATTACAGTTCTTCAGATCTCGTTGATAGAATAGTCTCAAATGGAGTTCATCCAGTTTGTTCTCCAATGACTGCACATTCGCCAGCAGAACAGAGGGCAAAGGCGGTCTATTTGTTCGCCAACGTAAACTCGTTAGGAGGCAGAATTGGTCAGGAGCCCGTAAAACGACCGCTATCCACTTCAGCACCATCTTCAGTGTGGGCCACGTCACCCTGGTGATCTAACCCCGAAGAGGATGTGACTCTAGGGGGCACAGATGTCTCAGTGAGACCCTCGCAGTGGTTGAGTCAGGGATGCGTGGTTTGGTGTGTGTGTCTGTACCTGTCATAGATGGATTGAGTCAGGGTGAAATGAAGTTGTTTTGGTGTGTGTGTCAGGGGTGAGATGGGCTGGGGGGGGTGTAAGACATGTGTCAGGGAGATGTTGTGTATATATGTGTGTGTGTATTTCTGCCAGAGCCTCTCAATCATCTCTTATTTAACCGTCCTTGACATGCTTTCATTTCCCAGTAGAAACCCTGCTGCTGCATTCAGACAGTCATCTAACACTTCTCTAACCCCCCAGAGTTTATTGACCAGCTCTCTTCTCTTTCTTTCCTCTTCTTATCCTCCCATGCACCTTCTCTCTGTTTCTTCCCCTCTTCTTTTCCTCTCCATCTCTCCCTCTCTTCTCACCATCTCTCCCCCTCCTCTCTCTCTCTCCATCTCCATCTCTCTCCCTCTCTCCGGTATAACCTAGATTTGAGACTTTCCTGAAAATGCAGCCTTTGAGGGAATGTTGTTCACATTAAGGATTCTCTTTTACTCTTTTTGGAAGACAGATAGCAAGTGAGGGAGTCGGAGAGAGAGCAAGAAAGAGAGAGAGAGACAGACAGAGAGACAGCAGGGTAGAAGGGGGGGATCCCCCTTTGGCTTGCCTTTTCCGTTTCATTAAATCTGTCTTTGAGTCAATGCTGTTGAGGGTTGCAGAATTCCAGTAACTAGTACTATCTAACATTACGTCTCTACATTACGTCTCTACATCTTAACCAGTACATATCTGGTTGTGTCTTTCCAAATGCTGTGTTGAGACCCACTGATGGGTCATGGGTAATATGATTTGGGTCTGGGAGCGACTGAGAACGGGACTGGGTCCTAGCATCTAACATCTGTCTTGTGTACTTGGTGGGTCACATGGACAACTAGCAGCTCTAGGTGGGTCAGTTGAAAGGGAGGGAACCACTGGCCTAGATAGCTGCTAGATACCTGGAGGATGAGCTGTTGTGATCTTAGCCACTAAGGCAGATCAGGTGTGTGTGTGTGTGTGTGTGTGTGTGTGTGTGTGTGTGTGTGCGTGTGCGCGCACCCTTGTGATCTATTGTCTATTGTGTCAAGTGCTCAAGCTAGAAGTTGCCCTTAGCCACATATCTATGATCAGCTTACCTTCCCTCACAGCCAACTTAACCATTAGGTGGTGGAGTACAGACTGACTTCAGATCAGTATGTAAGGCAACTCTAGTGTCATTGTGCTCTGTATTGCTTCAGCTGTCTCTGCATATTTTTCGCTACAAAGTGCGTTAGGTCTTTTAGTGAATCCCCTGTTCTATATAGTGCACTAGTTTTGACCAGAGCCATATGGACCCCATGTCAAAAGTAGTCTACTAAATATGGTAGGGTGCCCATTCAGACAAAGCCAGTGTCTTTGTCTCAGATGGCGTTCCCCGGCCAGTAGATGGCACCAGAGAGGTGGCGAAAGCTATACCTTGCCACGTGGGAGGGAGGGGGAGAGAGAAAGAGAGATTCACATTTTGTTACGGTACAGCCTTATTCTAAAATTGATTAAATAGTTTTTTTCCCTTCATCAATCTACACACAATACCTAATAATGAGGTCCCCTGTAGCTCAGTTGGTAGAGCATGGCGCTTGCAACGCCAGGGTTGTGGGTTTGTTTCCCACGGGGGGCCAGTATGAAAATGTATGCACTCACTAACTGTAAGTCGCTCTGAATAAGAGCGTCTGCTAAATGACTAAAATGTAATGACAAAGCAAAAACTTATTTGCAATTATTTTTATAAAATGTATAAAATAAAAAAACTGAAATATCACATTCACAAAAGTATTCAGACCCTTTACTCAGTACTTTGTTGAAGCACCTTTGGCAGCGATTACAGCCTCAAGTCTTCTTGGGTATGACGCTACAAGCTTGACACACCTGTATTTGGGGAGATTCTCCCATTCTTCTCTGCAGATCCTCTCCCTTTGCCTTGATGACAGCTTTGCACACTCTTGGCAATCTCTCAACCAGCTTCACCTGGAATGCTTTTTCAACAGTCTTGAAGGAGTTCCGACATATGCTGGTTGAGAGAATGTCCAAATTGGAGATTTGTGGTTCCAACCGCTGTGTCTTTGTGAGACGCGGTGTGAGTGAGCGGATGATCTCTGCATGTGTATTTCACACCGTAAATCATGGAGGAGGAGGTGTTATGGTGTGGGGGTGCTTTACTGGTGACACTGTCTGTGATTTATTTAGAACACTTAAAAAAAAAAAAAGTTTTTTCCACCATAATTTGCAAATAAATTCCTAAAAAATCCTACAATGTGATTTTCTGGAAAAAAAAATCTGATTTTGTCCGTCATAGTTGACGTGTACCTATGATGAAAATTACAGGCCTCTCTCATCTTTTTAAGTGGGAGAACTTGCACAATTGGTGGCTGACTAAATACTTTTTTCCCCCACTGTATTTATTTGTTTAACACTTTTTTGGTTACTACATGATTACATATGTGTTATTTCATAGTTTTGATGTCTTCACTATTATTCTACAATGTAGAAAATAGTAAAAATAAAGAAAAACCCTGGAATGAGTAGGTGTGTCCAAACTTTTGACTGGTACTGTGTTGAAGTCGGAAGTTTACATGCACTTAGGTTGGAGTCATTAAAACTTGTTTTTCAACCGCTCCACACATTTTTTGTTAACAAAATGTAGTTTTGGCAAGTCGGTTAGGACATCTACTTTGTGCATGACACAATATTTCCAGCAATTGTTTACAGACAGATTATTTCACTTATAATTCACTGTAACACAATTCCAGTGGGTCAGAAGTTTACATACACTAAGTTGACTGTGCCTTTAAACAGCTTGGAAAATTCCAGGAAATGATGTCATGGCTTTAGAAGCTTCTGATAGGCTAATTGACATAATTTGAGTCAATTGGAGGTGCACCTGTGGATGTATTTCAAGGCCTACCTTCAAACTCTGTGCCTCTTTGCTTGACATCATGGGAAAATCAAAAGAAATCAGCCAAGACCTCAGAAATTATTTTGTAGACCTCCACAAGTCTGGTTCATCTTTGGGAGCAATTTCCAAACGCCTGAAGATACCACGTTCATCTGTACAAACAATAGTACGCAAGTATAAACACCATGGGACCACGCAGCCGTCATACCGCTCAGGAAGGAGACACGTTCTGTCTCCTAGAGATGAATGTACTTTGGTGTGAAAAGTGCAAATCAATCCCAGAACAACAGCAAAGGACCTTGTGAAGATGCTGGAGGAAACAGGTACAAAAGTATTTATATCCACTGTAAAACATTTACATTACATTTACGTCATTTAGCAGACGCTCTTATCCAGAGCGACTTACAAATAGGTGCATTCACCTTATAGCCAGTGGGATAACCACTTTACAATGTTTTTATTTTTATTTTTTATTTTATTTATTTTTTGGGGGGGGGTTGGAGTAAAGGGGGGAGGGGGTAGAAGGATTACTTTATCCTATCCCAGGTATTCCTTAAAGAGGTGGGGTTTCAAATGTCTCCGGAAGGTGGTGAGTGACTCCGCTGTCCTGGCGTCGTGAGGGAGCTTGTTCCACCATTGGGGTGCCAGAGCAGCGAACAGTTTTGACTGGGCTGAGCGGGAACTATGCTTCCGCAGAGGTAGGGGAGCCAGCAGGCCAGAGGTGGATGAACGCAGTGCCCTCGTTTGGGTGTAGGGACTGATCAGAGCCTGAAGGTACGGAGGTGCCGTTCCCCTCACAGCTCCGTAGGCAAGCACCATGGTCTTGTCTTAAAACGAGTCCTATATCGACATAACCTGAAAGGCCGCTCAGCAAGGAAGAAGCCACTGCTCCAAAACCGCCATAAAAAAGCAAACTGCACATGGGGACAAAGATTGTACTTTTTGGAGAAATGTCCTCTGGTCTGATGAAACAAAAATAGAACTGTTTGGCCATAATGACCATCGTTATGTTTGGAGGAAAAAGGGTGTCGCTTGCAAGCCGAATAACACCATCCCAACCGTGAAGCACGGGGGTGGCAGCATCATGCTGTGGGGGTGCTTTGCTGCAGGAGGGACTGGTGCACTTCACAAAATAGATGGCATCATGAGGAAGGAAAGTTATGTGGATATGTTGAAGCAACATCTCAAGACATCAGTCAGGAAGTTAAAGCTTGGTCGCAAATGGGTCTTCCAAATGGACAATGACCCCAAGCATACTTCCAAAGTTGTGGCAAAATGGCTTAAGCACAACAAAGTCAAGGTATTGGAGTGGCCATCACAAAGCCCTGACCTCAATCCTATAGACAATTTGTGGGCAGAACTGAAAAAGCGTGTTCGAGCAAGGAGGCCTACAAACCTGACTCAGTTACACCATCTCTGTCAGGAGGAATGGGCCAACATTCACCCAACTTAAACAATTTAAAGGCAATGCTACCAAATACTAATTGAGTGTATGTAAACTTCTGACCCACTGGGAATGTGATGAAAGAAATTAATGCTGAAATAAATCATTCTCTCTACTATTATTCTGACATTTCACATTCTTAAAATAAAGTGGTGATCCTAACTGACCTAAGACAGGGAATTTTTACAAGGATTAAATGTCAGGAATTGTGAAAAACTGAGTTTAAATGTGTTTGGCTAAGGTGTATGTAAACTTCCGACTTCAACTGTATATATAAATATATATATACACAATTTTTTGGTTGTATTATTTTTAGTTATTTTCAGACTTTATTGAACGGATAGAGAGAGAGAGGATGACAATGGGGAAAGATAGAGGTTGTTTCAAAGGGCAGTATATCGCATTCAAAGCTATGTTGATGCTGTGGCATTTCCGCTAGACCAGCCAGGTTAATATCCTTTCCCATACTGTATTGTATGTGCTGTAGCCAACAGGCCACCCAGGCTAATATCCTTTCCCATACTGTACTGTATGTGCTGTAGCCAACAGGCCACCCAGGCTAATATCCTTTCCCATACTGTATTGTATGTGCTGTAGCCAACAGGCCACCCAGGCTAATATCCTTTCCCATACTGTATTGTATGTGCTGTAGCCAACAGGCCACCCAGGCTAATATCCTTCCCATACTGTATTGTATGTGCTGTAGCCAACAGGCCTCCCAGGCTAATATCCTTTCCCATACTGTATTGTATGTGCTGTAGCCAACAGGCCACCCAGGCTAATATCTTTTCCCATACTGTATTGTATGTGCTGTAGCCAACAAGCCACCCAGGCTAATATCTTTTCCCATACTGTATTGTATGTGCTGTAGCCAACAGGCCTCCCAGGCTAATATCCTTTCCCATACTGTATTGTATGTGCTGTAGCCAACAGGCCACCCAGGCTAATATCCTTTCCCATACTGTATTGTATGTGCTGTAGCCAACAGGCCACCCAGGCTAATATCCTTTCCCATACTGTATTGTATGTGCTGTAGCCAACAGGCCACCCAGGCTAATATCCTTCCCATACTGTATTGTATGTGCTGTAGCCAACAGGCCTCCCAGGCTAATATCCTTTCCCATACTGTATTGTATGTGCTGTAGCCAACAGGCCACCCAGGCTAATATCCTTTCCCATACTGTATTGTATGTGCTGTAGCCAACAGGCCACCCAGGCTAATATCCTTTCCCATACTGTATTGTATGTGCTGTAGCCAACAGGCCACCCAGGCTAATATCCTTTCCCATACTGTATTGTATGTGCTGTAGCCAACAGGCCACCCAGGCTAATATCCTTTCCCATACTGTATTGTATGTGCTGTAGCCAACAGGCCTCCCAGGCTAATATCCTTTCCCATACTGTATTGTATGTGCTGTAGCCAACAGGCCACCCAGGCTAATATCCTTTCCCATACTGTATTGTATGTGCTGTAGCCAACAGGCCACCCAGGCTAATATCCTTTCCCATACTGTATTGTATGTGCTGTAGCCAACAGGCCACCCAGGCTAATATCCTTTCCCATACTGTATTGTATGTGCTGTAGCCAACAGGCCTCCCAGGCTAATATCCTTTCCCATACTGTATTGTATGTGCTGTAGCCAAAAGGCCACCCAGGCTAATATCCTTTCCCATACTGTATTGTATGTGCTGTAGCCAACAGGCCACCCAGGCTAATATCCTTTCCCATACTGTATTGTATGTGCTGTAGCCAACAGGCCACCCAGGCTAATATCCTTTCCCATACTGTATTGTATGTGCTGTAGCCAACAGGCCACCCAGGCTAATATCCTTTCCCATACTGTATTGTATGTGCTGTAGCCAACAGGCCACCCAGGCTAATATCCTTTCCCATACTGTATTGTATGTGCTGTAGCCAACAGGCCTCCCAGGCTAATATCCTTTCCCATACTGTATTGTATGTGCTGTAGCCAACAGGCCACCCAGGCTAATATCCTTTCCCATACTGTATTGTATGTGCTGTAGCCAACAGGCCACCCAGGCTAATATCCTTTCCCATACTGTATTGTATGTGCTGTAGCCAACAGGCCACCCAGGCTAATATCCTTTCCCATACTGTATTGTATGTGCTGTAGCCAACAGGCCTCCCAGGCTAATATCCTTTCCCATACTGTATTGTATGTGCTGTAGCCAACAGGCCACCCAGGCTAATATCCTTTCCCATACTGTATTGTATGTGCTGTAGCCAACAGGCCTCCCAGGCTAATATCCTTTCCCATACTGTATTGTATGTGCTGTAGCCAACAGGCCACCCAGGCTAATATCCTTTCCCATACTGTATTGTATGTGCTGTAGCCAACAGGCCTCCCAGGCTAATATCCTTTCCCATACTAAACTGTATGTGCTGTAGCCAACTCTTCTGTCGTTCAGTGTCATGATACATGACATGTTGGCTTCAGCACTGTGAAGGATGAGGCTACCTGACTACTATAAAAGGGTGCCAGACCATCAACGAGGAATCATAGACTGGTGTTTTGCGGGTACTATTTATTGAAGCTGCCAGTTGAGGACCTGTGAGGCGCCTGTTTCTCAAACTAGACACTAATGTATTTGTCCTCTTGTTGCTCAGTTCTGCACCAGGGCCTCCCACTCCTCTTTCTATTCTGGTTATAGCCAGTTTGCGCTGTTCTGTGAAGGGAGTAGTACACAGCGTTGTACGAGATCTTCAGTTTCTTGGCAATTTCTAGCATGGAATAGCCTTCATTTCTCAGAACAAGAATAGACTGACGAGTTTCAGAAGAAAGTTATTTGTTTCTGGCCATTTTGAGCCTGTAATCGAACCCACAATTGCTGATGCTCCAGATACTCAACTAGTCTCAAGAAGGCTTCTTTAATCAGCACAACAGTTTTCAGCTGTGCTAACATAATTGCAAAAGGTTTTTCTAATGATCAATTAGCCTTTTAAAATGATAAACTTGGATTAGCAAACACAACGTGCCATTAGAACACAGGACTGATGGTTGCTGATAATGGCCTCTGTATGCCTGTGTAGATATTCCATTAAAAATCAACCGTTTCCAGCTACAATAGCCATTTACAACATTAACAATGTCTACACTGTATTTCGGATCAATTTGATGTTATTTTAATGGTCAAAAAAATTGCTTTTCTTTCGAAAACAAGGACATTTCGAGGTGACCCCAAACTTTTGAACGGTAGTGTATATTAACTGTTGTATTCATTGCTGATGGACAACATCTAGGATATGTCAATGCCTGGTTATTCTTAAGCAGGGTGAGAACTTTAGGGTGAGTCATGGTTTGCTATTTTGAGAATATCGGGGACCTGCGTTGACTCCCACACAACATGTGGCCTTGCTTCTGAGTCTGCTCATTCTGTTATGTTCATTAGTACGTGATAAAGGTATTTAAGATTGAGCATCATAATGAAACAAAGACCTCTACCAGAGTTGCTCGTCTCTGCAAACAAAAGAAGCGGCTGTACAAGACACCTGTTTGTAATCTACAGCAAAATGACAAAGACAGACGCCACATTACCATCAGTGATCGTTCAATGTGGCGTCCCTAGCTGACTCTCAGTATGGTCTAAAGGAGGGTTCTCACCTGATGGCCTGTATCCGCTCCGTAATCTCTTCTCTCTAGGGAGGAAGGGAGGGAGGAGGGGGGTGGGGGAGAAACAGACAGAGAGAGACAAACGGACAGAGAAAGGAAGAGAGGGGGAGAGAGAGAAACACAGAAAGAGAAGGAGAACCCAGAGTGAGGGAGGGAGAGAGAAACGGACAAAGAGAAAAACAGAGAGAGAAACAGACAGAGAAAGAGAGGGAAAGGGTTAAACATAGAGAGCAAAAGAGAGGGAGGGGGAATGTGATCTGATGATGTGGGGGCAGGAGGCAGCAGTGTGATAATGGTTGGCTGGGGAGCACATGCTGGACAGATGCTGGTGCCATTAGGCCTGCATCCCAAATGGAACCCTATTCCATATATAGTGCACTACTTTTGACCAGGACCCATATGTCTCTGGTCAAAAATAGTGCACTATATAGGGAATAGGGTGCCATTTGGGACACAGGCTATGAGTAGCAGAGTGCTGAGCACAGCGGTTCATCTCTCTCTCTCTCCACACTACTTCTCCACATGGCTGTTCTGTTCACCAACCCTGTTCTTCCTTTAACTCAAAACAAACCCGCTTGTCCAGGGCTCCGTACACACATACACCCACACACACACACGTACGCACGCACACACAAACACGTACGCAGACACACACTCGCACAAAAGCAAGTACGCAAACACACACAGGCACGAACACACACACTTGCATGAATTTACACACACACACACACACACTGCCTCCTGTCTAGGAACATATTTTCTAAATCGTGATCTGGTTTCCAAGGCTCACAAGAAATATATGCTAGAGCTGTTAAAGAAACAAGAGGAAAAAACATCCAGACGACTTAACTTATATAAGGTGTGTGTTCGTGCCTGTGTGTGTGTGTGCTGGTTTTTTGGGTCTTAGTAGTCCTAAAATAACCCTGGCGATGGGAGTGCTCCAGTATTCCCTAGGTGGAGAAATACATGTGGCTCTGATATTTCTGCCTGAGTGGAAAATACAGCAGGGCACTTAACGTCTGGGAGACTTGACTCCAACCCACCGACCTACCTACCTACCTACTTATCTATGTACCTACCTGTCTGTCTGTCTGTCTGTCTGTCTGTCTGTCTGTCATGCATAGAAACAGAGCCACCAATTCTCAGATATTTTGGGGTCAAGAATGTATTTATTAAAGGAAAACAAAAAGAAAGAAGAAAAACAACAATGAAGTTGTCGTCGCCGTTGTTGGATCATTGGTGCTGTGGTGTAGCCCAGGTCATAGATAATAAACATGTTGCATGTGTTTTCACACAGTTAAGAATCAACTGTTGTGTTAGTGTGTGTGTCCTTCACTCTCTCTGTGTGTGTGTGTGTGAATACTGGAGCTCTACAAAAGATGAAGAGCCATGAGCGCGAGCGCGCACACACACACACACACTATGGCTGGCTCATAAACCTTGCCTGTCACTACTCTGCTGTACGAGGGATCAAGCTTCCTCCTGCACACACTGTTCACAAATCATCCCCAATGCAATCTACTAGTGTTATTTCAGAACCAAGACCCTGCTGTGCGCGCACACACACACACACACACACAACAAATGATCCAGCCCCAGTCCCCAACCCTTCCTGTAGCTCATATGTCCCCAGCCAGCCCACTCACACAGTGTTGTATGTAAAAGGATCTAGAGTAGGATTAAGATATGACGTGATTTTTTTATGTGGTGTTTGATTTAATGGTTTAAGCCTCCTGGTTGTTATAGTCTGTATCCCCCTGATCTGATCATGTCCTATATACACAAAGAGATCCTGTAATGACTTGACATTGTGTGCAGCCAGAGGTGTGTGCATGGGGCCTTGTAGTCGATAGCTGAATGCTTTTGCTCCAGCCCAGCTCCAACACACTAGATTCAACGGCCACTGTTGGCTGAGTCGGGGTTGTATTCCTTAGGGCACGCTGTAGAAAAACATGAATTGGACAAATTCCGATAGTACCTTCCTGTTTCGGTCTGTTTTGGTTCGTTTCGTGCCTAATGAACACAGCCCAGGTGTTAGTGCTGTGTTAGTTCTGAGCTGAAATGAAGGCCAGTACTCGTTACCTTCAGGACTGGAGTTGCCCAGTGCCCCCCCTGTTGTAAGCCATTGATCGTTATGAGGTAAGGTTGCCTCATGTTCCTCTCATTCCCCCTTTATGCCAGGGAGATAATGTTTGCATCCCAAATTGTACCCTAGTGGCCTTGGGCCAGTAACTGAAAGGTTGTTGGTTCAAATCCCAGAGCCGACAAGGCTCTGTCTATGTGCCCTTGAGCAAGGCACTTAACGCGAATTGCTCCTATAAGTCGCTCTGGATAAGAGCGTCTGCTAAATTACTTAAATTTAAATAGTGCACTACTATTGACCAGCGCCCATAGGGCTCTGGTCAAAATTAGTGCACTATATAGGGAATAGGGTGGTCATTTGGGATGCAAATAATCGGTAGATCTCAAATGACACCCTAATCCTCATAGTGAACTACTTTGGATCAGAACACGCGCACATACAGACACACACTGCATTTGATATATGCCCATTGACCCTAAACATACTTTCCTCTCCTCCTCTTAGATGGAGCTTCAGTATCTGCTAGCAGACTGCCTCCTCTCTGAGCTAGAACAAAGCCCAGACTCTCTTCCTTATAGACTTAGTGTGCTTAATCCCCCCCCCCCACCCCACACCCGAACCCACACACACACTGTTCCATCATGTCAAGTTTACTTTGTAGAATAAGCTTTTCTCACAAAGCAGACAGTTAGTGTGTAGACAAGTCCTGGACTGGCACTATGCTAGTTAGTGTCTTTGTTTCTGAAGTGGTCTTTGTAGGGATCTGGTCAAAAGTAATGTGCTATGTAGGGAATAGGGTGCCATTTGGGACACATTGTCTACTTAAACTGAGAGATGTTCCCTGCATTGTCTCCTTCAGTTGTATCAAGAAAATGTGCCTGGAGTTTCTTCCTGAACTTATGTACAGCGTCCCAAATGGTACCATATTCCCTATATAGCGCACTACTTTAGTGTGTTTAGTGTGTCATGTAATGGGAGCCGTTTTCTAAAGTTCACATTTAAATGAGTCATAAGGATTGGAGTGGGCTGGTCCCCACTATTAGTTAGAGCCAACACCTGGAGGTGTTCACAGAGCGTGTCTGTGTGTGTGTGCATGCGATTGCAGTGCACAACAGACCACCACAGAGCATGTGCGTCCGTGTGTGTCCGTGTGTGTGTGTATGTGTGGGCGTGCGTGCCACCATGATGAAGAAAGTGGGGGGATGACTAAAGTGAGCAGAAAGGTGTCCCGGCAGCCCCTGCCTCATAAGATGCCTGTTGGAGCAGTGATATCACAGTGGTTAGAGGGAGGGAGATGTGGGCAGTGACACGGCTTTAGGATCCAAAATGATCCCATTCTTCTTGTCTCTTAACTTATATTTGAACCTAAACTCAACCAACTATGGTCATGAAGAAAGGGAAGCCCTTTAAGAGTATTGACATTAACCCTCTGACGTTTAACCCACGTTTAACCCTACAGGCAAAGAACAGTGATGGGAGATTTATTTTCTCATTTTTGGGTAATTCCCCCACTCAATTTTATTTTACTATATTCTTGTAGATTTTTGGCTAAGATAGTTCATATTTGATTGAGAATGGAATGTTGTCCCTGTATCATAGCATCCAGAAATCTGTCTGTCCATTTTAATGTATATATTAAGAGGTCTTTGTCAGTTCGCCCCCAACTACTCTCTCTAGCCGGGGGACAGAAGCTTTAATGTAATAATCAGTGTATTAGTTGGCTAGAGGTACATCCCCTCTTCTCCTGCCAATATATACACACACACACACACACACACACTACAGAGCCAAATAGGGACTTTCCAGCGAAGGGAGATTCCATAGGATGTAAGAGGGAGCAGATTTCCAAGGCTCTGGCCTTGTACTTAATAAAACCCAATATACACACACACACACACACACACACAATTTAGCTATCTCCAGCCGCACATCCAGTATAATACTCAGTGTTTTCCAGTCTGGCTTCTCTCTCCTCTTCAAATAAGACCCATTTCCTTAGTAAGGTGACTGGTACATTATGCCATATTGTTGGCTTTGAATGTCCCCTTTAGCTTGGTAAAGAAATCCAATGTAGTCCAAAAGTAAATTTGACTACTTTTATCTAAGTATTTGACTACTTTTTTTTAAAGTAGAGCCTGGTAGAGTTCAGACAGGACTTTTCTACTCATGGGTTCACTAGAGGCTGGTAGAGTTCAGACAGGACTTCTACTCATGTGTTCACTAAAGGCTGGTAGAGTTCAGACAGGACTTCTACTCATGGGTTCACTAAAGGCTGGTAGAGTTCAGACAGGACTTCTACTCATGGGTTCACTAGAGACTGGTAGAGTTCGGACAGGAATGTTCTACTCATGGGTTCACTAGAGGCTGGTAGAGTTCAGACAGGACTTCTACTACTGGGTTCACCAAAGGCTGGTAGAGTTCAGACAGGACTTCTACTCAGGGGTTCACTAGAGGCTGGTAGAGTTCAGACAGGACTTCTACTCATGGGTTCACTAGAGACTGGTAGAGTTCAGACAGGAATGTTCTACTCATGGGTTCAGTTCAGTAAATCTGTATTGTCCCAGGAGGGCTGTTTGTGTGCAGCTTTTAAAAGGAAAGTAGTAAAAAATATACTTAATATAGAACAATGTGTGGAACCACTTACAAAACATACACAATCACAGTTCAATGGAGTGTATTTGTGTTGCTATGAATCCCAGTCTGTCTTGTAATAATCTATAAATATATGAATAAAACTACAGCCAACCAACCGTGGCAGATTGAACATGTTGAATCTGGACCAACTACAAGCAACTATGTCCAGCAACGACTAACTGAAACTAACTTACACACCTGGCCAATTAGTTCAACAACCGTCCATAGAGAATGGGGTTGGCTGTAGTTGGATAGATGTCTCTCTCTCTCAGACACACACACACACCCACACCCACACAGTATCTCAAATGCATGTCAGTCAGTTATGGTCCTGTCTTTAGCCAAGGAAGGCTTTTTCTTCCTTCAGTTGTATTGTTCTTTGTGTGACTGAGTGGGCTATGGGTTGGATCACAGGGAGTCAGCTCAACTTCTGAGTCATCAGCTTCTCTGGTTACACACACACATCACACACCAGACCCCCAATTTTATGCCCAGCATCTGTTCTGCTTGAACAAGATTGTGTGTGTGTGTATATACAGTTGAAGTCAGAAGTTTACATACACTTAGGTTGGAGTCATTAAAACTTGTTTTTCAACCACTCCACAAATTTCTTGTTAACAAACTATAGTTTTGGCAAGTCGGTTAGGACATCTACTTTGTGCATGACACAAGTAATTTTTCCAACAATTGTTTACAGACAGATTATTTCACTTATAATTCACTGTATCACAATTCCAGTGGGTCAGAAGTTTACATACACTAAGTTGACTATGCCTTTAAACAGCTTGGAAAATTCCAGAAAATGATGTCATGGCTTTAGAAGCTTCTGATAGGCTAATTGACATAATTTGAGTCAATTGGAGGTGTACCTGTGGATGTATTTCAAGGCCTACCTTCAAACTCTGTGCTTCTTTGCTTGACATCATGGGAAAATCAAAAGAAATCAGCCAAGATCTCCAAAAAAATTTGTAGACCTCCACAAGTCTGGTTCATCCTTGGGAGCAATTTCCAAATGCCTGAAGGTGCCACGTTCATCTGTACAAACAATAGTACGCAAGTATAAACACCATGGGACCACGCAGCCGTCATACCGCTCAGGAAGGAGACGCGTTCTGTCTCCTAGAGATGAATGTACTTTGGTGCGAAAAGTGCATATCAATCCCAGAACAACAGCAAAGGACCTTGTGAAGATGCTGGAGGAAACAGGTACAAAAGTATCTATATCCACAGTAAAACTAGTCCTATATCGACATAACCTGAAAGGCCGCTCAGCAAGGAAGAAGCCACTGCTCCAAAACCGCCATAAAAAAGACAGACTACGGTTTGCAACTGCACATGGAGACAAAGATCGTACTTTTTGGAGAAATGTCCTCTGGTCTGATGAAACAAAAATAGAACTGTTTGGCCATAATGACCATCGTTATGTTTGGAGGAAAAAGGGGGGGAGCTTGCAAGCCGAAGAACACCATCCCAACCGTGAAGCACGGGGGTTGCAGCATCATGCTGTGTGGGTGGTTTGCTGCAGGAGGGACTGGTGCACTTCACAAAATAGATGCCGTCATGAGGAAGGAAGATTATGTGGATATATTGAAGCAACATCTCAAGACATCAGTCAGGAAGTTATAACTTGGTCGCAAATTTGTCTTCCAAATGGACAATGACCCCAAGCATACTTCCAAAGTTGTGGCAAAATGGCTTAAGGACAACAAAGTCAAGGTATTGGAGTGGCCATCACAAAGCCCTGACCTCAATCCTATAGAAAATCTGTGGGCAGAACTGAAAAAGCGTGTGCAAGCAAGGAGGCCTACAAACCTGACTCAGTTACACCAGCTCTGTCAGGAGGAATGGGCCAACATTCACCCAACTTATTGTTGGAAGCTTGTGGAAGGCTACCCGAAACGTTTGACCCAAGTTTAACAATTTAAAGGCAATGCTACCAAATACTAATTGAGTGTATGTAAACTTCTGACCCACTGGGAATGTGATGAAAGAAATTAATGCTGAAATAAATCATTCTCTCTACTATTATTCTGACATTTCACATTCTTAAAATAAAGTGGTGATCCTAACTGACCTAAGACAGGGAATTTTTACTAGGATTTAATGTCAGGAATTGTGAAAAACTGAGTTTAAATGTATTTGGCTAAGGTGTATGTAAACTTCCGACTTCAACTGTGTGTGTGTGTGTGTGTGTGTGTGTGTGTGTGTGTGTGTGTGTGTGTGTGTGTGTGTGTGTGTGTGTGTGTGTGTGTGCGAGAGAGAGAGGGACGGAACAGGGAGGTTTGGGGAAGAACTATACTGAACAAAAATAGAAATGCAACATGCAAGATTTTACTGAGTTACAGTTCATATAAGGAAATCAGTTAATTGAAATAAATTCATTAGGCCTTAATTTATGGATTTCAAATGACTGGCAATAAAGATTTTCATCTGTTGGTCACAGATACCTTTTTTAAAAATGGGCTTCACAATGCGCCTCAGGATCTCATCACAGTATCTCTGTGCATTCAAATTGCCATCGATAAAATGCAATTGTGTTCATTGTCCGTAGCTTATGCCTGCCCATACCATAACCCCACCGCCACCATGGGGCACTCTGTTCACAACGTTGACATCAGCAAACCGCTCGCCCACACAACGCCATACACGTGGTCTGCAGTTTTGAAGCCGGTTGGACATACTGCCATATTCTCTAAAACGACGTTGGAGGCGAAATATGGTAGAGAAATAAACATTAAATTATCTGGCAACAGCTCTGGTGGACATTCCTGCAGTCAGCATGCCAATTGCATGCTCCCTCAACTTGAGACATCTGTGGCATTGTGTTGTGTGACAAAACTGTACATTTTAGAGTGGCCTTTTATTGTCCCCAGCACAAGGTGCACCTGTGTAATGATAATTCTGTTTAATCAGCTTGTTGACATGCCACACCTGTCAGGTGGATGGATTATCTTGGTGAAGAAGAAATGCTCACTAACAGGGATGTAAACAAATGTGTGCACTACATTTTAGAGAAATAAGCTTTTTGTGCGTATGGAACATTTCTGGGATCTTTTATTTCAGCTCATGAAACATGGGACCAACACTTTACATGTTGCGTTTGTATTTTCGTTCAGTGTAGAAGACATGTGTGACTGAGGTGAAAAGTTGAAGAGTGCCAGGATTTATGTTGTACTCATTAAAATACTATCTGAAGTTGTGGCTGATCGCTCACTGTTCAGTCTGCTGTTTTAAAGAGCCAAGGTTTCATTTGCCAGAGTCTCCTGCTCTGCCCCTGCTGTTGTGTGTGTGTGTCTGTGATGTTTGTGTGATCACAGGAAGTCATCAGCGGTAGGATAAACATGGCGGTGTATTTGAGACCGAGTGAGCCCCTTAAAATGGACACACAAAGAAGGCCTGTGTCCAGCCTCCATTCTCCATTACAGTCCTGGGTTGTGTTCATTGGGGCATGTGACCGAAAATGTTTTGCAACAGAAAAAGAAAAACAAGATTTCTCATTGGACAAAGTCTCTTCCTGTTTCAGTCCATTTTCTTATGACTTTCTCTCCCTGCCTGTCTCTCTCTTCATTCCTCTCTCTCTCTCTCTCTTTTCCTATCTGTCTCTCTAGTTCTCTCTGTCTCTCTCTCTAGTTCTCTCTGTCTCTGTCTCTGTCTCTGTGTCTCTCTCTCTCTCTCTCTCTCTTTTCCTATCTGTCTCTCTCTTTCTCTCTCTCTAGTTCTCTCTGTCTCTCTCTCTCTCTAGTTGTCTCTAGCTCTCTCTAGTTCTCTCTGTCTCTCTCTCTCTCTAGTTGTCTCTCGCTCTCTCTCTAGTTCTCTCTCTCTCTCTAGTTCTCTCTGTCTCTCTCTAGTTGTCTGTCTCTCTCTCTCTCTGCCTCTCTGTCTCTGTCTCTCTATCTCTCGCTCTCTCGCTCTCTGTATCTCTCTCTCTCTCTCTCTCTCTCTCTCTGTCTCTGTCTCTGTCTCTGTCTCTGTCTCTGTCTCTGTCTCTGTCTCTGTCTCTGTCTCTGTCTCTGTCTCTGTCTCTGTCTCTGTCTCTGTCTCTGTCTCTGTCTCTGTCTCTGTCTCTGTCTCTGTCTCTGTCTCTGTCTCTGCTCTCTCTCTCTCTCTCTCTCTCTCTCTCTCTCTCTCTCTGTTAATCTCCCTACCTTGTGTCTGAAACAGAGACAAAGCTAGTCTCATTATTCTCTCCCCCTGGAGTTACTCTCCTCTCTTCCACAGAGAGACATAGCAGGGTTGCGTCCTATATGGCACCCTATTCCCTACATACTACACTACTTTTCACCAGACCACTATAGGGCTCTGGTCAAAAGTAGTGCACTGTAAAGGGAATAGGATGCCATTTGGGGGACAGCCTATGAAGGTTCATTTTTTTAATGAACTGTTCACCATTTGAAATGGTAGCTGCCCTAATAATTCCGTTATTTTATCTCTGGAGTCACACTCTGTTCATGACTCTCCAGGTGTCTGAATTCATAAAGCGTCTCGGAGCAGGAGTTGTGATCTATGATCAGGTCCCCTGCTGTTCATATCATCTTGTTCATTATACCTCTCCTCTCCTCTCCTCTCCTCCTGTAATCTCCTCATCCCAGCCAGAGCAGGTTGACCTCCCTCTTATGACTCTGGTTCCTCTCATGGTTTCTTCCTACTGTCACTACTGTCACCTCTGATCACGCTTTGGGGGTTTAGGCTCCAGTTGTTGTCAATCACTGTGACGTGTGTTTATAGAAAGTGCTGAATTGATTAATGAATTGATTGATTGATGATGGATGGATTGATTCCCTAGGTATTGGCGGTCTGGAGGAGTGTGTGTTGAAGTCTGCAACCCTCTCCACCTCCCCCGCCCTCCCCCCATTCATCCCCCTCAACTTCGAAGCTACGCCCATCGTACGAGTGGCCATTGAACCCAAACACCCAAGTAAGTGTCGAACACACACACACACGGTTACACACACAAACACACACACACTTACACCACATTGTGTATTTGTTGAGGTTGTTGCCTGTCAGTGATGTGTGTTTTGTTTGTGTCGTCTAAGTCATCTGAGGTAAGATGCTAATGTTGAGAGGCTAACGTTCCTCCAGCACCCAGTCAGCCAGCCATTATGTCAACCAACCAGCTAGTCAAACAGTCAGTCAGCCACCTAGTCACCCAGCCAGTCAGCTGGTCCACAGATAGTCAGACAATCCTGCAGCTCTTCTGTGGTATTCATTAGTATTATAGCTGAGGGCAACATTGGCCCCCACGTGGAGGGAGTTAGTCAGCTAGGAGTCAGTCAGTTAGCTAGTCTTAGAAGAAAGATGGCTGGTGTTTTTAGTTTGAGGATAACTGTTTTGAGAAGCTTCAAATAGTGTTTTTTTGTTTTCTTTTAAATACGGTAGTTGCACTTGATTGAGCTGACCTGTAACCCTGAAAATTCAAACCACTCCTGGGTTTTGTTCATCAGGGCACTCATCAGAAAGTGTTTGAAAATGTTTTGCGACAGAAAACGAAAATGAGCATTTAGTTCTGCATAAATCCAAGTAGTCCCTCCCTGTTTCGTGATTTCTTCAGTTTGATGCCTAATGAACATGACCCAGGTAACGTCAGTCTTCTTAAAGAAAGACACATTTAGGTTTGAATCCAATGTGTATTATGTGCAGTAGGGCCCATACATGGAAATGATTCATGCTTGGTCTACTAAGAAGTACTTTCCTACAATCTGCTCTGGTCTGGTGGTGTGTGTGTGTGTGTGTGTGTGTGTGTGTGTGTGTGTGTGTGTGTGTGTCAAGGTGAGATGCCTAAGCTGGTACGGGGTATGAGGCTGTTGAACCAGGCTGACCCGTGTGCTGAGGTTCTGATCCAGGAGACAGGAGAACACGTACTGGTCACGGCCGGAGAGGTCCACCTGCAACGCTGTCTGGACGACCTCCGAGAGAGGTCAGCCTCTTCTTCACTTATTTTTATTAAGACAGTTGGAAACAGACGGGCGAGGGGGAGAAACTGGTAGGAAGGTTGGACGCAGGGATTGAACCCCGGTCTCCGTTGGGGAGAAGTATATTATGAGACTGAAGCCAGGAGCGTCATCGCTAAAACATGGGCTCTGCACAGAGAGGTCGGTTGGTCTGTCTGTCCGTCTGTCCATCCGTCTGTCAGTCTTTTTGGCTGTCTCTCTCTCTGTCTCAATCTTTCTTTCTCTGTCTGTCTGTGCGATTTGATTTCAATCTGAGTCTGGTTTCAAGTTTTGCTAACAGTGAAAATAACCAAGGAATGCTGGTCACCTTTGCTACACCAGATTCCTCCCTCTCTACATGCCCAAATTGCACCCTATTCCCTAAATAGTGCGCTACTTTCAACCAGAGCCTATGGGTGTGTGGGTATCCCAAATCTAGTCAATAGTAGTGCACTAAACAGGGTGCAATTTCGACACGGACGCCTTGTAACAGAGTGTAGATGAGAAGCAGACGGCTCAGTTTTTACACGGTCTGGCCCAGTCTCACACGCTGATGATTGACATGATGATTATGTGTGAGACACTGTGTGAGACACTGTGTGTGTGTGTAATGTTTCTGACCTAGAGTGGGTTTCTGACCCTGTCTCTCTCTCTCTCTCTCTCTCTCTCTCTCTCTCTCTCTCTCTCTCGCTCTCTCTCTCGCTCTTTCTCTCTTTCTCTCTCTTTCTTTCTCTCTCTCTCTCTCTCTCTCTCTCTCTCTCTCTCTCTCTTTCTCTTTCTCTCTCTCTCTCTCGCTCTCTCTCTCTGCTGATCTCAGAACAAAGTAATGTGTGTGAATATCTATTGACTGGAGATGCTGTCTTTAGATGTCTCTTCTCTCTCCCCTCTGATCAGGTCATATTAGAAGAGAAGGGGAGAGAGAGCCTGAGGGGGAAAGTGAGCAAGGGAGAGAGTGTGAGAAGGGGAGAGCGAGATGGTGGGAGGGAGGGAGAGAAACAAAGAGAGAGAGAGAGAAGAGAGAGGTTTAAAGAGTTCCATACAGAGATGTTAAATACAGCACATTTCATTTGGATGCTAAGACCAGTTGCTCCCCTGCCCCCCACCCCTGCCATAAACCAAACTCTCACCAGCCTCTCTCTGATGTTGAGTGATCAGGTCCCATGTATAGCTATTTATAATCAATACCTAAAGCTCTTATAAGACCACCCACACACGTGAATGGAGCATTGATCAATCCAATCCTGCCTAGCTCCTGTATTATATGATTATATTACATATGTAAATCAGCATGCGTATCGTTGGAGGTGTGAGGTGGGGAGATAGATATTTCACAGCTTTATTTCAAAGGGAGTTTTCATAACCCCATAATCAAAGATTTCTATATGCTTTGATACTATGAAAGTGATCTAAAGTACAGTGGAGTCTAGGCCTGTGTCTCAAATGGAATGCCAGTGTGTTGCAGTGGGAGAAATGTGCAGGCCTCAATCCTCAATGAGGCCTGCACATCTTGAATAGATTTGATGGTGAGTTACCCCTTTAACATACATGAGTATGTTCAGATAAATTGTTGGGAGATTCTTGGAAACAGGAGGGAATAAGCAGGAAATCCAGGAATTCTGGAAAACTTGGGAATTTTGGCAAAGTAACTGGAATTTTGCAACACTAATGGTGAATATCCATAGTCCTAAAGCGTTAATTCCCCAGAAGAATGAATGGGAATGAGAGATGACCTGTCCTTCGGTGTAACCTTGGTACTAGCTACATCTGCATTTATCTGCATACGTTATCCTTGTCACTAAGTTCATCTGTATAACTTATCAATGTAGAAGAGAGGACCTGTCATTCAGCCAATCAGTCAAACTGGTCATCCTCCCACAACAGAATGATCGATGGCTACATTGGTTAACACGTTATGGATTGGGCCAAGGACACAGAAAGAGTTAGGGAAACAGTCAACGTGTAGTTTATCAACATTGGACTACACTAAAACATAATTTTCATGTTTCAATAAAACTTACTCTCAGTATAACCTTTGGAGAGATCGAAGTAATCAATTATATTACATTACACTTACAGGCACACATACACACACACACACACATATTCATTTACTCGCTTACTTTCTTATGAGGTCAACATTATTATTGCTAACTCAAACACACTGACCAGATTTATAAAGAGTCTCACTGATCTTTACAGCCTTTCCCCTGGAAGACAACACAGGGTGATTAGAAACAGTCCTAAACCAGACAGTATGACAGGGCATACAGGGACTGGATCCCTTCTAGTAATTGTAATTCTATGTTTACAAATAGCCCAGGTCAGCCTGATTAGGTCACCCAGGCAGGCAGGTCAAACACTTGAAGTACCTTGGATAAGAGCATACTCCTGTTTGGTGAATGACAGTCCCAGCCGTAGAGAGAAAACTATTTTATTCTGTCTATGTGTTCTACAGTCGTGGTCAAAAGTTTTGAGAATGACACAAGTATTGGTCTTCACAAAGTTTGCTGCTTCAGTGTTTTTAGATATTTTTGTCAGATGTTACTATGGTTTACTGAAGTATAATTACAAGCATTCCATAAGTGTCAAAGGCTTTTATTGACAATTACATTAAGTTTATGCAAAGAGTCAATATTTGCAGTGTTGACCCTTCTTTTTCAAGACCTCTGCAATCCGCCCTGGCATGCTGTCAATTAACTTCTGGGCCACATCCTGACTGATGGCAGCCCATTCTTGCATAATCAATGCTTGGAGTTTGTCCGAATTTGTGGGATTTTGTTTGTCCACCCGCCTCTTGAGGATTGACCACAAGTTCTCAATGGGATTAAGGTCTGGGGAGTTTCCTGGCCATGGACCCAAAATGTCGATGTTTTGTTCCCCGAGCCACTTAGTTATCACTTTTGCCTTATGGCAAGGTGCTCCATCATGCTGGAAAAGGCATTGTTCGTCACCAAACTGTTCTTGGATGGTTGGGAGAAGTTTCTCTCGGAGCATGTGTTGATACCATTCTTTATTCATGGCTGTGTTCTTAGGCAAAATTGTGAGTGAGCCCACTCCCTTGGCTGAGAAGCAACCCCACACATGAATGGTCTCAGGATGCTTTACTGTTGGCATTTTTTTATTTTTTATTTCACCTTTATTTAACCAGGTAAGCCAGTTGAGAACAGGTTCTCATTTACAACTGCGACCTGGCCAAGATAAAGCAAAGTAGTGCAATAAAAACAACACAGAGTTACATATGGGGTAAAAAAAAAAACATAAAGTCAGAAATACAACAGAAAATATATATACAGTGTGTGCAAATGTAGCAAGTTATGGAGGTAAGGCAATAAATAGGCTATAGTGCAGAATAATTACAATAGTATTAACACTGGAATGCTAGATGTGCAAGAGATTATGTGCAAATAGAGATACTGGGGTGCAAAAGAGCAAAATAAATAACAATATAGGGATGAGGTAGTTGGGTGGGCTAATTTCAGATGGGCTGTGTACAGGTGCAGTGATCGGTAAGGTGCTCTGACAACTGATGCTTAAAGTTATTGAGGGAGATAAGAGTCTCCAGCTTCAGAGATTTTTGCAATTCGTTCCAGTCATTGGCAGCAGAGAACTGGAAGGAATGGCGGCCAAAGGAGGTGTTGGCTTTGGGAATGACCAGAGAGATATACCTGCTGGAGCGCAGACTACGGGTGGGTGCTGCTATGGTGACCAATGAGCTAAGATAAGGCGGGGATTTGCCTAGCAGTGATTTATAGATGGCCTGGAGCCAGTGGGTTTGACGACAAACATGTAGTGAGGACCAGCCAACAAGAGCGTACAGGTCACAGTGGTGGGTAGTGTATGGGGCTTTGGAGACAAAACGGATGGCACTGTGATAGACTACATCCAATTTGCTGAGTAGAGTGTTGGAGGCTATTTTGTAAATGACATCGCCGAAGTCAAGGATCGGTAGGATAGTCAGTTTTACGAGGGCATGTTTGGCAGCATGAGTGAAGGAGGCTTTGTTGCGAAATAGGAAGCCGATTCTAGATTTAACTTTGGATTGGAGATTCTTTATGTGAGTCTGGAAGTTGAGTTTACAGTCTAACCAGACACCTAGATATTTGTAGTTGTCCACATACTCTAGGTCAGACCCGTCGAGAGTGGTGATTCTAGTCGGGTGGGCGGGTGCTAGCAGCGTTCGATTGAAAAGCATGCATTTAGTTTTACTAGTGTTTAAGAGCAGTTGAAGGCTACTGAAGGATTGTTGTATGGCATTGAAGCTCGTTTGGAGGTTTGTTAACACAGTGTCCAATGAAGGGCCAGATGTATACAAAATGGTGTCGTCTGCGTAGAGGTGGATCTGAGAGTCGCATGACACAGGACTGATGGTAGCGCTCACCTTGTCTTCTCCGGACAAGCTTTTTTCCGGATGGCCCAAACAATCGGAAAGGGGATTCATCAGAGAAAAGGACTTTACCCCAGTTCTCAGCAGTCCAATCCCTGTACCTTTTGCAGAATATCAGTCTGTCCCTGATGTTTTTCCTGGAGAAAAGTGGCTTCCTCGCTGCCCTTCTTGACACCAGGCCATCCTCCAAAAGTCTTCGCCTCACTGTGCGTGCAGATGCACTCGCACCTGCCTGCTGCCATTCCTGAGCAAGCTCTGCACTGATGGTGCCCCGATCCCGCAGCTGAATCAACTTTAGGAGAAGGTCCTGGCGCTTGCTGGACTTTCTTGGGCGCCCTGAAGCATTCTTCACAACAATTGAACCTCTCTCCTTTAATTTCTTGATGATCCGATAAATGGTTGATTTAGGTGTAATCATACTAGCAGCAATACGGCATGTGTTTCCTTGCAGGTAACCATGGTTAACAGAGGAAGAACAATGATTTCAAGCACCACCCTCCTTTTAAAGCTTCCAGTCTGTTATTCTAACTCAATCAGCATGACAGAGTGATCTCCAGCCTTGTCCTCGTCAACACTCTCTGTGTTAAGAGAGAATCACTGACATGATGTCAGCTGGTCCTTTTGTGGCAGGGCTGAAATGCAGTGGAAATGTTTTTGGGGGATTAAGTTCATTTTCATGGCAAAGAGGGACTTTGCAATTCATCTGATCACTCTTAATAACATTCTGGAGTATATGCAAATTACCATCATAAAAACTGAGGCAGCAGACTTTGTGAAAATTCATATTTGTGTCATTCTCAAAACGTTTGACCACGACTGTACATGTATCTCTATGGTCCCCACTGCATTTAATCAGGGGATGACTGCAATTATTATTTTGTGTTTGAAAATATGCCAGCCAGTCAGTCAGCCAGTCGGGGCAATGAGCAGGGCAGGACAGAGGAAAGGAAGGGGAGGAGTGTTGGCTGTGAAAGCCGACTGACCCCGTTGTGACATCACATCACAACAACACACACAAGCAGACTGGCCCGTGGCCATTCACTCTCTAGCTCACGGCGCTCAGAAAGAGGTCAAGCCCGTTTTAGCCACTCACGTGGCACGTGGGACTGTGATGTCACAGCGCCAGGGTTCTGAAGCCGGAAGAGCGCCAGGGTTGTCCCTCTGCCCTGGAAAATGGGTAAACTGCCAAGTCAACTGATCCTGACTAAGTTAAGCTGGGGTGAACCAGTCAAACTTTTGTTTATTTCTGCTCACTAATGCACACACACACACACACACACACAAATGCATGCACATATGTGCATGCTCACACACACAAACACACACAGCTTTACACACACAAACACACACAACCTAACCCTTTAAGCCTAAAATTGCATTCTAACAAATTCAGGACATGGAAAAAGTCCTGACTTAAAAAAATGTTTTATCTTACCTTGTCAGGACATTCTGGTCCTGATAATGTAGGAAAACATGTACACACACACGCAGCAATAAAACCATTTCCTGTATGCGCAGTTATGGTTTTACAATCTACAAATGATTAGAAGGAGAGGGTTATGAAAGAGGCTGTGAAATCAACAGTGGTAAGGATGGAGACGTGTACACAGGCTGCGTCTCAAGCTACACCATATTCCCTAAGTGCACTACTTTGGAACAGGACCAACTGTGGGCCGTTCTGGCTCAGACGAGGCATACTTATCCAAGGCTTGCTTGTTTACTTACTTACTTTTGACCAGGGCCCATAGGTTGCCATTTGGGACATAACCATATTTTCCTCAGTTTCAACACGGTGTGAATTTGTGATAAAAAATTATTCATGTCCACAACTCTATGATTTATTCAAGACGCACAGACAGACAACGGTTGCATCCCAAATTGGACCCTATTCCCTATTTAGTGCACTACTTTTGGTCAAAAGTAATGCACTACATATGGAATAGGATGATCTTTGTCGGGTAATTTATTAGTTTTGTTTCCGTCTAGCACCTGACTACTGGATGTGCGTATTTCTCCTCCCCCACTGAATAAGTCATCTTATCTCCCAGCTTGAGGAGTTATTACTTATTAAGCGAAACATTGTTAAGTCTGGAAGCATCGTTCAGAGTGCATCTGCTCTGTTGGAAGAACACATTCTAATCCAAATGGCATCCTAGTCCTTTTATAGTGCACTACATTTGACCAGGACCCATAGAGCTCTGGTCAAAAGGAGTGCACTATATAGGTAATGGGGTGCCATTTGGGATGCATTCCAAGTCTTAGTGAGATCTAAAGAAAGAATGAAGACCCACAGCACCCAGAATAAAACAACCTCACTGTCTGCTGTCTACGTCGGATTCAGGGAACGCTCCAGCGCTTCTGACATGCTTCTAGTAAACATCAGCGAGAGAGGAAGGGAAGGAGAGAGAGGGAGAGAAAGAGGGAGGAATGGAGAGAGAGAGGAAGGGAGAGAGGATGACTTGTTTTCTGCCCTGTTTTCGTATTGGGCTGGCTCTAACTGGATTATATGTGCCCGTTCCGTGTGTGTGTGAGAAAGAGAGAGCATGTGTGTGCGCGCGCATGTGTGTGTGTTGATGTGTGTGTGTGTGTGTGTGTGTGTGCGCACGTTTGTGTGTGTGAGAGAGAGAGTGTGTGTGTGTGTGTGTGTGGTTATAAGGTCACACGCTGGGTAACGAGATGAGCTGGTTCTGTGTGTTGGGACGCAAGTCGTGACGTCTCTCAGCTCAAACACTGACACACACACACACACTGACACACACAGACCGTTTAGGATGGACACAGTGGCCCAGGATCAGACAAGGGATTGCCTGTTTGTGTCAGTAAACTTTGACGGTACTTGGCTGTTGGTCTTGTCGGTAGAGATACATCAACTCTTCTCTCTCCACAGGTAGTGACAGACAGTGTACCTGTCCCAAATGTAACCGTTTCCCCTATGTAGTGCACTTCTTTTGACCAGAGCTTTATGGGCCCTGGTCAAAAGTAGTGCACTATAGGAATAGGGTGCCATTTGGGGCACACACTTGTTTTCTTATCCTAAATTGACCCTCTCTGTATCCCTCTGAGTGTTTTAGCAGTGATGACCTAATGACATCATATTATGGGAGAACCAGACCTGGAGCTTGGCCTCACCAGGCGAGGGTTGTGTTCATTAGGCAGAAAACGGAAGAAGTGAAGTTTCCCCTAGGTACAGATCTAGGATCAGCTTCCCCTCCCCCAATCCTAACCTTAACCATTAGTGGAGAAAATGCCAAACTGACCCAAGATCAGCGTTTAGGCGCAAGTTCACCCTCCACCTAATGTAACATTCTTGGTAGTTTTTTTAAATATAGATTTTTTAATCATTTAGCAGATGTTATTATCTAGAGCGACTTACAGGAGCAATTATGGTTAAGTGCCTTGCTCAAGGGCACATCGACAGATCTTTTCACCCTGTCGGTTTGGATATTCGAACCAGCGACCTTTCCGTTACTGGCCCAACGCTCTAACCGCTAGCCTACCTGCCGCCCTGCAGTTGTCGTGTTGTGGCTTGAATGTCCTGACAAGATGTATCACAGTCATTTGTATCTTGAATAAAAGTTGAGATATTTCCCTCAACAACCTCCTGTGTGGTTTATAATGCAGTAATGCCTCCAGGAAAGATTGAAGAAGCAGACTTGAAGGGGTGTGTGCTTGCGCGCGCTCGTGTGTGCGTGGTGAGTTATGATTGAATATACTGTATATGCTGTGCGTGGCTCAGCATGGACGGAGAGCCTAATAATATCTGACAGGTGTTATTGTTTTGGAAAATAAAAAGACGGACGTGAAAGTTTTCAGCACTCTCTTAAGTTACATATGTGCCTTTACAGTGAGGGAAAAAAGTATTTGATCCCCTGCTGATTTTGTACATTTGCCCACTGACAAAGACATGATCAGTCTATAATTTTAATGGTAGGTTTATTTGAACAGTGAGAGACAGAATAACAACAACAAATTCCAGAAAAACGCATGTCAAAAATGTTATAAATTGATTTGCATTTTAATGAGGGAAATAAGTATTTGACCCCTTTGCAAAACATGACTTAGTACTTGGTGGCAAAACCCTTGTTGGCAATCACAGAGGTCAGACGTTTCTTGTAGTTGGCCACCAGGTTTGCACACATCTCAGGAGGGATTTTGTTCCACTCCTCTTTGCAGATCTTCTCCAAGTCATTAAGGTTTCGAGACTGACGCTTGGCAACTCGAACCTTCAGCTCCCTCCACAGATTTTCTATGGGATTAAGGTCTGGAGACTGGCTAGGCCACTCCAAGACCTTAATGTGCTTCTTCTTGAGCCACTCCTTTGTTGCCTTGGCCGTGTGTTTTGGGTCATTGTCATGCTGGAATACCCATCCATGACCCATTTTCAATGCCCTGGCTGAGGGAAGAAGGTTATTACCGAAGATTTGACGGTACATGGCCCCGTCAAATGCGGTGAAGTTGTCCTGTCCCCTTAGCAGAAAAACACCCCCAAAGCATAATGTTTCCACCTCCATGTTTGACGGTGGGGATGGTGTTCTTGGGGTCATAGGCAGCATTCCTCCTCTTCCAAACACGGCGAGTTGAGTTGATGCCAAAGAGCTCGATTTTGGTCTCATCTGACCACAACACTTTCACCCAGTTCTCCTCTGAATCATTCAGATGTTCATTGGCAAACTTCAGACGGCCCTTTATATGTGCTTTCTTGAGCAGGGGGACCTTGCGGGTGCTGCAGGATTTCAGTCCTTCACGGCGTAGTGTGTTACCAATTGTTTTCTTGGTGACTATGGTCCCAGCTGCCTTGAGATCATTGACAAGAACCACCCGTGTAGTTCTGGGCTGATTCCTCACCGTTCTCATGATCATTGCAACTCCACGAGGTGAGATCTTGCATGGAGCCCCAGGCCGAGGGAGATTGACAGTTCTTTTCTGTTTCTTCCATTTGCGAATAATCGCACCAACTGTTGTCACCTTCTCACCAAGCTGCTTGGCCATGGTCTTGTAGCCCATTCCAACCTTGTATAGGTCTACAATCTTGTCCCTGACATCCTTGGAGAGCTCTTTGGTCTTGGCCATGGTGGAGAGTTTGGAATCTGATTGATTGATTGCTTCTGTGGACAGGTGTCTTTTATACAGGTAACAAACTGAGATTAGGAGCACTCCCTTTAAGAGTGTGCTCCTAATCTCAGCTCATTATCTGTATAAAAGACACCTGGGAGCCAGAAATCTTTCTGATTGAGAGGGGGTCAAATACTTATTTCCCTCATTAAAATGCAAATTAATTTATAACATTTTTGACATGCGTTTTTCTGGATTTTGTTGTTATTCTGTCTCTCACTGTTCAAATAAACCTACCATTAAAATTATAGACTGAGAATTTATTTGTCAGTGGGCAAACGTACAAAATCAGCAGGGGATCAAATACTTTTTTCGCTCACTGTATGTGTAGGACTCTGTTTAGTTTGTTCTGGCTCTCGTACGAAGTAAGTAATACAGCACATTTGCAATGCATAGGTTGTCCTGCTTGTACTCCCTCAGGGAGGCCAACTTTATTTGTGTGGCTGCATGTGAGTATTTCCATCTCCTCACTACAGTCGTGGTCAAAAGTTTTGAGAATGACACAAATATTAATTTTCACAAAGTCTGCTGCCTCAGTTTTTATGAATGGCAATTTGCATATACTTCAGAATGTTATGAAGAGTGATCAGATGATAGTCCAGCAAGCGCCAGGACCGTCTCCTAAAGTTGATTCAGCTGCGGGATCGGGTCACCACCAGTGCAGAACTTGCTCAGGAATGGCAGCAGGCAGGTGTGAGTGCATCTGCACGCACAGTGAGGTGAAGACTTTTAGAGGATGGCCTGGTGTCAAGAAGGGCAGAGAGGAAGCCACTTCTCTCCAGGAAAAACATCAGGGACAGACTGATATTCTGCAAAAGGTACAGGGATTGGACTGCTGAGGACTGGGGTAAAGTCCTTTTCTCTGATGAATCCCCTTTCCGATTGTTTGGGGCATCCGGAAAAAAGCTTGTCCGGAGAAGACAAGGTGAGCGCTACCATCAGTCCTGTGTCATGCCAACAGTAAAGCATCCTGAGACCATTCATGTGTGGGGTTGCTTCTCAGCCAAGGGAGTGGGCTCACTCACAATTTTGCCTAAGAACACAGCCATGAATAAAGAATGGTACCAACACATCCTTCGAGAGCAACTTCTCCCAACCATCCAAGAACAATTTGGTGACGACCAATGCCTTTTCCAGCATGATGGAGCACCTTGCCATAAGGCAAAAGTGATAACTAAGTGGCTCGGGGAACAAAACATCAACATTTTGGGTCCATGGCCAGGAAACTCCCCAGACCTTAATCCCATTGAGAACTTATGGTCAATCCTCAAAAGGCGGGTGGACAATCAAAAACCCACAAATTCTGACAAACTCCAAGCATTGATTATGCAAGAATGGGCTGCCATCAGTCAGGATGTGGCCCAGAAGTTAATTGACAGCATGCCAGGGCGGATTGCAGAGGTCTTGAAAAAGAAGGGTCAACACTGCAAATATTGACTCTTTGCATAAACTTAATGTAATTGTCAATAAAAGCCTTTGACACTTATGGAATGCTTGTAATTATACTTCAGTATACCATAGTAACATCTGACAAAAATATCTAAAAACACTGAAGCAGCAAACTTTGTGAAGACCAATACTTGTGTCATTCTCGACTGTACACATCTTTGTAAGGTTACAAAATTCCACTAACTTTTTTCCAGTTTTTCCAGAAATCCAGGATGGAGGATTCCAGAATGTCTGCTTATTTACGCCTGATTCCAGGAATCTTCCAAGTGGGATTTCTGGAAAACCTGGGAATATTTGGACATTTCCCAGAGTTTTGGGAACCCGATATCTGAGTCTCTGTGTTCTTCTCATCCTCCAGGTTTGCCAAGATTGAGATCAGTGCCTCCAAGCCGATCATCCCATTCAGAGAGACCGTGATCAGACCACCCAAAGTGGACATGGTCAATGAAGACCTGGGGAAACAACAGAAGGTGGGTGTGTGTGTGTATCTTTTAACAGATCTGTTGACATCTCAAACGACACCCCACATACTAGTAGTGTACTACAACTGAAGATGCAGCAGCAATCTATGTGCACTATTACATTTACATTTTAGACATTTAGCAGACGCTCTTATCCAGAGCGACTTACAACTATCTAACCCTACTCTCCTGTGTGTGTGTGTGTGTTCTCGTGTGTGTGTTCTCGTGTGTGGTGTGTGTGTGTGTGTGTGCGCGTAGGTGGCTGTGCTCCACCAGGTGAAAGAGTCAGACACCCTGCACCTGGACCCCAGTGGCCTGGTCACCCTCACCACCCCCAACAGACAGGCCACCGTGGGGGTACGGGCCATACCGCTACCCGAAGGTGAAAGAGAGTTGGGTGGTTGAGTTTGTGAGGGTGTGTGTGGGTTTGTCAGTGTGTGTTGATGTTTGTTGTTGTCAGACTTAACTTTCTTCTTAAGTCTATAGTTAAGGGGAAAAATGGCAGTTAAGAAGACATTTCTTCTTAAGAAGGTTTTGTGAATCTGGGCCCTGATCCTGATCATAAAGTGTCCTGTTTTGTGTAGAGGTGACTCTTCTACTGGAGGATAGTGCTGACTTGATCCGGACCCTGGAGCAGGCAGGTCAGGCCCAGAGGGAGGGGAGGACCCTGGACATGAGTACCCGGACCCTGGATGCCCTGATGGGGATGAAGAGCAGGCTGGAGGCCCTGCTGCAGGGGAGGAAGTGGAGGAACGCAGTGGACCGGATATGGGCCTTCGGACCACGCAGGTATTTCATATGGGTTGAGACGGGATGGTATGCAGGTATTTCAGGGTGTTTCATATGGGTTGGGATGGTATGCAGGTACATTACATGAGCAAAAGTATGTGGACACCTGCTTGTCAAACATCTCATTCCAAAATCATGGGCATTAATATGGAGTTGGTCCCCCCTTTGCTGCTATAACAGCCTCCACTCTTTTGGGAAGGCTTTCCACTAGATGTTGGAACAGTGCTGTGGGGACTTGCGTCCATTCAGCCACGAGCATTAGTGAGGTTGGGCGATTAGGCCTGGCTCGCAGTCGGCGTTCCAATTCATCCCAAAGGTGTTCGATGGGGTTGAGGTCAGGCTCTGTGCAAGCCAGTCAAGTTCTTCCACACCGATCTAGACAAACCATTTCTGTATGGACCTCGCTTTCTGCACGGGGGCATTGTCATGCTGAAACAGGAAAGGGCCTTCCCCTAACTGTTGCCACAAAGTTGGAAGCACAGAATCGTCTAGAATGTCATTGTATGCCGTAGCGTTAAGATTTCCCTTCACTGGAACTAAGGGGCCTAGCCTGAACCATAAAAAACAGCCCCAGACCATTATTCCTCCTCCACCAAACTTTACAGTTGGCACTATGCATTGGGGAAGGTAGCGTTCTCCTGGCATCCGCCAAACCCAGATTCGTCCGTCGGACTGCCAGATGGTAAAGCGTGATTCATCACTCCAGAGAACGCGTTTCCACTGCTCCAGAGTCCAATGGCGGCGAGCTTTACACCACTCCAGCCGACGCTTGGCATTGTGCATGGTGATCTTAGGCTTGTGTACGGCTGCTCGGCCATGGAAACCCATTTCATGTAGCTCCCGACTAAAGTTATTGTGCTGACGTTGCTTCCAGAGGCAGTTTGGAACTCAGTAGTGAGTGTTGTAACCGAGGACAGACCATTTTTTTCAGCACACGCCGGTCCGGTTCTGTGAGCTTGTGTGGCCTACCGCTTTGCTGCTGAGCCATTGTTGCTCCTAGACGTTTCCACCTCACAATAACAGCACTTACAGTTGACTGGGGCAGCTCTAGCAGGGCAGAAATGTGAAGAAACTGACTTGTTGGAAAGGTGGCATCCTATGACAGTGCCATGTTGAAATTCACTGAGCTCTTCAGTAAGGCCATTCTACTGCCAATGTTTGTCTGTGGAGATTGCATGGCTGTGTGCTCGGTTTATACACCTGTGAGCAACGGGTGTGGCTGAAATAGTGGAATCCATTAATGTAAAGGGGTGTCCACATACTTTTGTTTATATCATGTATTTCAGGGTATTTCATGTGGGTTGGGATGGGATGGTATGCAGGTATTTCAGGATATTTCATATGGGATGACATTTTGTGTTATTTTATATGAGATGAAATGGTTTGCTATGCAGGTATTTCATGGTAATTAATACGGCCTTGTTGTTCTTATTAGGTATGGACCAAACATCCTACTGAACAGCGTAGAGGGGTACCAGAGACCGTCCGTGTGGCACTGCCTCGAACGAGAGAAGGGAGAGAATGAGGGAGGGGAGAAAGCTGAGGCTGGCTCCATCCGAGACTTTGACAACAGCGTTGTCAGCGGTTTCCAGCTCGCCACCCTCTCTGGTCCCATGTGCGAGGAGCCCCTCATGGGCGTCTGCTTCTCCGTGGAGAGATGGGACATTAACTTCCCCACCCAGGGGACCCACCTGGAGTCTGTGACTGAAGAAGACGCCAACTCCCATGATGCATCAGCGTCCATTTCCGAAAGCCCCGGTGAGGCTGGAGGTCAGCAGGAGGCCTCAGGCAAGGCAGGGGTAGTGGGTGAGACGCCTCCCCAGGCAGAGGGTGCCGTGGCTGGGGCGAGCCAGGGGAGACGCAGGGCGGAGGTTGGGGCCGGGCTAGTGGACTGCTACGGGCCGTTCTCTGGCCAGCTCATAGCTGCTGTGAAGGAGGCTTGTCGACACGCGTTCCAGGCCAAACCTCAGAGACTCATGGCTGCTATGTATACCTGTGAGATAATGGCTACAGCAGAGGTGTTAGGTAAGAGGCTTAGCAGTACACACACGATAGAACACACAGACACACACACGCGATAGAACATACAAACACACGGCAGAACACACAGACACACACACATGATAGAACACACAGACTCACACGATAGAACACACACTGGGCAAAACACAAACTAACCACTGATGTCTTAGGTAAATAGCTAAAACACAACACACACACACCCCTTCAAGTCTGCTTCTTCAATCTTTCCTGGAGGCATTACTGCATTATAAACCACACAGGAGGTTGAGGGAAATATATAAACTTTTATTCAAGATACAAATGACTGTGATACATCTTGTCAGGACATTCAAGCCACGACATGACAACTAAATTACCAAGAATGTAACACCAGGTGGAGGGTGAAGTTGCTGCACAAAACTCACATTCTAGTGTGATAGGAGTCCATTGGACTAGTAATATTATACAGTGGGGGAAAAAAGTATTTAGTCAGCCACCAATTGTGCAAGTTCTCCCACTTAAAAAGATGAGAGAGGCCTGTAATTTTCATCATAGGTACACGTCAACTATGACAGACAAAATGAGAAGAAAAAAAATCCAGAAAATCAGGTCTACAATTTTGTTTCTGGTGTCCTTTGACAGCTCTTTGGTCTTGGCCATAGTGGAGTTTGGAGTGTGACTGTTTGAGGTTGTGGACAGGTGTCTTTTATACTGATAACAAGTTCAAACAGGTGCCATTAATACAGGTAACGAGTGGAGGACAGAGGAGCCTCTTAAAGAAGTTGTTACAGGTCTGTGAGAGCCAGAAATCTTGCTTGTTTGTAGGTGACCAAATACTTATTTCCACCATAATTTGCAAATAAATTCATTAAAAATCCTACAATGTGATTTTCTGGAAAAAAAATCTCAATTTGTCTGTCATAGTTGACGTGTACCTATGATGAAAATTACAGGCCTCGCTCATCTTTTTAAGTGGGAGAACTTGCACAATTGGTGGCTGACTAAATACTTTTTTTCCCCACTGTATATTATCCCATCCCAAATCTCTTAACTCATCCACTAAAATGTAGAGAAAACATTCATGATGATACAGTATTGGTTGATATTTATTAACAGAAAATATTGCCTGGTAACCACCCCCATTATTACTATCCATGCTCGAGAAATATTCTAACATTTGTCTTTGGAGTGTAGTGTAAATGATCACCAACTCTTGTTTTCTAAGGGTGCGTCCCAAATGTCATCCATTTCCCTGTATAGTGCACTACTTTTGGTCATCATTAAGATTAAAATTAGCCTTGCCCAACTTATGTTGGGGATAATCAATAAACAGATAATAAACCATATCTGAACAGCATGTTTAGCAGTCACATCCATGTCCAGAAAAAGCGCTCAGCCAGCCAAATCACCAGAATGAAGTGTGTTATTATGAAGCCCATTTCAGAAACAATATTTATTTTTACTCACTTTTGCAATGCTAGCATCCCTTTAAATGGGTCGTTTGTCAAGCTCTTCTAATAGCTTGTTGTGAATACCAATGCTCTCCGCTCTATATACCCCCACTAGGAAAACTTAGTTTCATTAGTATCGATGAATGTGATCCATATTTTAATTACATGATGTATATTAAAATAGATGTTTACTTCACTACAAGGTCTTATACCATTTAGTGGAGAAATAGACTTGATCAATACCTCAATTACATCGTGTGCATTTTTTAGATGTAATCAATAGTTTGATTAGATCATGCATATAAATAGATTGTATACATAGTTCGATTAGATTGACCACATCGTTTCATACAAACAATCATCTGATTAGACTGTGTATAGCCAGCCACACTGTTCACATGGACAGAGTACACATGTTAAGCCACTTCTACTAATTGTCCTGTTGGTGTGCCTCTGTATGTGCAAATCTGTGTGTGTGTGTGTGTGTGTGTGTGTGTGTGTGTGTGTGTGTGTGTGTCCAGGTCGTGTGTACGGGGTCCTGGGGAAGAGAGAGGGCCGTGTGTTACAGGAGGAGATGAAGGAGGGGACGGAGATGTTCATCATCAAGGCGGTCCTTCCTGTGGCCGAGAGCTTCGGATTCGCAGACGAGATACGCAAAAGGACCAGTGGATTGGCTAGTCCACAACTGGTCTTCAGCCACTGGGAGGTGAGGCTCACACACATACACCCAGTCATGTGCTTCCTTGTGCAGACACACACGCTCACTCACTCACTCACTCACACACACACACACACACACACACACACACACACACACACACACACATACAAATGCACACACAAACACATGCCAGGCTCACTCCATGCCATCTGGCCAGGTCATCAGTCTGAAAATAGGTGCTTTTATTTTTAGCTCTTAATAATTGAATGGCTTCATAAATAAAGGAATAAAGGAAATCACAATGCTGAAATAGGATCAGTGTTTATTTCACCCTTGTCTCTCTAGAACTCAGTATGGGGTGAATCCTAACTAGTCTCCCATTGACATCAATACATGACTTCTCTGACAATCTCTGGCTCATCCTTATTATACCCCTTTCATATACTGACAAAAATATTCCGTATACCTTCTTGTTTATATCTGAAAGGGGTAAGGGGTAAAAAAAACATGGTATATTAAAACCCACCTCAAAACCTGGTCATGAAACCAGACCCTGTAACTAAAGAACAGGTATCGGATCTGTGAAAATGTATCTCTGTTTGTAGGCAGGTCAATTCATTAGACCTTTTCTGAACTTGTGGACCGTAGACACTGAAACCTCAAACAACTGTCTTTTCTATGTCTGCATCCAAAATGGCACCCTATTTCCTATATAGAGCACTAGTTTTGACTCGGACACCCTATTTCCTATATAGAGCACTAGTTTTGACCCGGGCACCCTATTTCCTATATAGAGTACTAGTTTTGACCCGGGCACCCTATTTCCTATATAGAGCACTAGTTTTGACTCGGGCACCCTATTTCCTATATAGAGCACTAGTTTTGACTCGGGCACCCTATTTCCTATATAGAGCACTAGTTTTGACTCGGGCACCCTATTTCCTATATAGAGTACTAGTTTTGACCCGAGTACCCTATTCCCAATATAGTACACTACTTTTGACCTGGTAACCCTATTCCCTAATCCCTATATAGAGCACTACTTTCGACCAGAGCCCTTGCTAAAAGTACTGCACTATATAGGAAATGGGGTTCAATTTGGGAGGCCTGACTCTGAGGTGCCTTACAATAAATGACTGAACTGGCATGGATGTTTTTAGCACCCATGTTAATATTTTTATGCAAATATCTGTGTCTTCAGTTATGTGTGAGCTCTTTGGCCACACACACCAGTGGTGTGTTTGACGTCGTAATGAGAATGCATTAGCTGAAAAGAACCCCATACCTACTGTACAAACTGGTGGTGGATCTAAGATATTATGGGGCTATTCTGCTTCTACTAGTCCTGGGGCACTTGTTAAGGTCAACGGCGTCATGAACTTTACCCAGTACCAGGACATTTTGGCCCAAAATCTGGTTGCCTCTGCCAGGAGGCTGAAACTTGGCCGCAAGTGAATCTTCCAGTAAGACAATAACCCCAAGCACACATCAAAATCAACATTTTGCAATGGCCATCAGTCTCCGGACTTGAAACCCATTGAAAACCAGTGGTTTGAATTGACGAGGGCAGTCCATAAGCGCAGACAATGGTTATGAAGGATCTGGAAGGATTCTGTATGAAGGAATGGTCTTAGATCCCTCCCAATGTATTCTCTAACTCATAAAACATTTTAGAAAAAGGCTCAGTGCCATTATCCTCACAAGGTGAGGTTTTGAAAACAGGGTCTCTTTATCTGAGCAGTTGTATTAGTATAAAATAATATAATTTCCCAATTATATTTTTGCAGAAAAAAGCCAAGGGATGGGTTTCTCAATACCTTCAAAAATATTTATTTGAAGTTTTTCAATACATTTTAATATTTATAGCTACTTTGTAAGTTATTACCTGCAGTCAACTTGTTCAATATGTTAGGAGATAAAGCAGATTGCGTTCTTCATTTCACCTGTCACATTATTTTACATGATGAAGGTTACCATAGTTCCCAGAACAGTTGAGCCAGTCACGTGTTCATTGTAAAGAGCACAACAAGAGAAAGTGGAGCTGGTGAGTCCATAGCGTTCTATCGACAAGTCTCTGTTGTACGGCGCACGAGGTGATGAAGTTACACATGTATGCAATCCCTACTAAATGTTTGACATCAGATATCTTATAAATGCTTTCTGCTGTGTTTTAAAAGTCAAAAAGCTCGGTTATCTGTACAGCTGCCATTGTTTCCTACTAGCATTTTTTTCCTCCTCCATTCTTCTCCACTCTGCTCCGTGTACACATTTTGTTCATTTTCACAATTTCTCTTGTTCACTTACGCTTGTAAATGTCCACATTCATCGAAAATGACATTCGGTAACTAGCTATGCATGTATAACTTTATGAGCTGGATTTGCCTATATTTGCAATTAGTTCGTTCGTTTTCGCTCGTTAGCATTTAGCTAACAGAGTGTATGTGATTTCGCTATTACTTGTGCTAAGTTTGTTAGCATTCCGGTAATAGAGGCCCAATGGGCTTTTTCTTCTCTTTGCGCCCCCTTGTGTGCTATGCCGGTAATACCGTAAATCCCAGGATGGCAGAAGAACAGTATGACATTTTGAAAATCTGGATACCTCCCAAGCCTAATACAATGTACTGTGTAGCTCAGTATTTTTATAATTTGTTTTATACAGTCATGTTTGCTCATCTTTATCAAGGGGGGGCAATAATTTCAGACCCCTTCGGAAAGTATTCAGACCCCTTGACTTTTTCCACATTTTGTTACTTTACAGCCTTATTCTAAAATGGATTACATAAAAATATTTTCTCAGCAATCTACACACAATACCTCATAATAACGAAGCAAAAACTGCTTTTTAGACATTTTTGCAAATTTATTAAAAACAAAAAACAGATACCTTATTTACATAAGTATTCAGACCCTTTGCTATGAGACTAGAAATTGAGCTCAGGTGCATCCAGTTCCATTGATCATCCTTGAGATGTTTCTGCAACTTGATTGGAGTCCACCTGTGGTAAATTAAATTGATTGGACATGATTTGGAAAGGCACACACCTGTCTAAATAAGGTCACACAGTTGACAGTGCATGTCAGAGCATAAACCAAGCCATGAGGTCGAAGGAATTGTCCGTAGAGCTCAGTGACAGGATTGTGTCCAGGCACAGATCTGGGGAAGGGTACCAAAAAATGTCTGCAGCATTGAAGGTCCCCAAGAACACTGTGGGCTCCATCATTCTTAAATGGAAGAGTTTGGAACCACCAAGACTCTTCCTAGAGCTGGCCGCCCGGCCAAACTGTGCAATCGGGGGAGAAGGGCCTTGGTCAGGGACGTGACCAAGAACCCAAATGGTTATTCTGACAGAGCTCTAGAGTGCCTCTGTGGAGATGGGAGAACCTTCCAGAAGGACAACCATCTCTGCAGCACTCCACCAATTAGGCCTTTATGGTAGAGTGGCCAGACGGAAGCCACTCCTCAGTAAAAGGCACATGACAGCCCGCTTGGAGTTTGCCAAAAGGCACCTAAAGACTCTCAGACCATGAGAAACAAGATTCTCTGGTCTGATGAAACCAAGATTGAACTCTTTGGCCTGAATGCCAAGCGTCACATCTGGAGGAAACCTGGGACCATCCCTACACTGAAGCATGGTGGGGGCAGCATCATGCTCTGGGGATGTTTTTCAGCGGCAGGGACTGGGAGACTAGTCAGGATCGAGGGAAAGATGAACGGAGAAAAGTACAGAGAGATCCTTGATGAAAACCTGCTCCAGAGCGCTCAGGACCTCAGTTCACCTTCCAACAGGACAACGACCCTAAGCACACAGCCAAGACAACGCAGGAGTGGCTTCGGGACAAGTCTCTGAATGTCCTTGAGTGGCCCAGCCAGTCCGGACTTGAACCTGATAGAACATCTATGGAGAGACCTGAAAATAGCTGTGCAGCAACGCTCCCCATCCAACCTGACAGAGCTTGAGAGGATCTGCAGAGAAGAATGGGGGAAACTCCCCAAATACAGGTGTGCCACACTTGTAGCGTCATACCCAAGAAGACTCGAGGCTGTAATCGCTGCCAAAGGTGCTTCAACAAACTACTGAGTAAAGGGTCTGAATACTTATGTAAATGATATTTCCGTTTTATTAAAGATTTTGTATTGGCAAACATTTCTAAAAACCTGTTTTTGCTTTGTCATTATGGGGTATTGAGTGTAGATTGATGAGGGGGGGGACAATTTAATTCATTTTATAATAAGGCTGTAACCTAACAAAATGTGGAAAAAGTCAAGGGGTCTGAATACTTTCCGAAGGAACTGTATGTGATGTGTATTATGTGCTTCTTCTTTTGTGTGTGTGTGTGTGTGTGTGTGTGTGTGTGTGTGTGTGTGTGTGTGCGCGCGTCTGCCTGCCCGCCTGTCTGTCTGGGGGTTTAAGTGGTTATTGTTCCAGGTCAGCTAATTTAATTGGCCAAGAGCGCTGGCCGTTGTTAATGAGCGTGTGCAGCCTGGTGACACACACACACAGGCCTAGTGGACAGCTTTACGGTCTGACCTGATGTCACACTGCATGAATCGCCAAGCAGAAGAGACACCACACACACAGGCCTAGTAGACAGCTTTACGGTCTGACCTGATGTCACACTGCATGAATCGCCAAGCAGAAGAGACACTACTTTTATTATGTATTCTATAATATATATACAGTACCAGTCAAAAGTTTAGACACACCTCAAGGGTTTTTCTTTAATTTTACTATTTTCTACATTGTAGAATAATAGTGAAGACATCAAAACTATGAAATAACACATATGGAATCATGTAGTAACCAAAAAAGTGTTCAACAAATCAAAATATATTTTAGATTCTTCAAAGTAGCCACCCTTTGCCTTGATGCCAGCTTTGCATTCTCTCAACAAGCTTCATGAGGTAGTCACCTGGAATGCTTTTCCAACAGTCTTGAAGGAGTTCCTACATATGCTGAGCACTTGTTGGCTGCTTTTCCTTCACTCTGCGGTCCAACTCATCCCAAACCATCTCAATTGGGTTGAGGTCGGGGGATTGTGGAGGCCAGGTCATCTGATGCAGCACTCCATCACTCTCCTTCTAGTTCAAATAGCCCTTACACAGCCTGGAGGTGTGTTTTGGGTCATTGTCCTGTTGAAAAACAAATGATAGTCCCACTAAGTGCAAACCAGATGGGATGGTGTATCGCTGCAGAATGCTGTGGTAGCCATGCTGGTTAAGTGTGCCTTGAATTCTGAATAAAACACTGACAGTGTCACCAGCAAAGCACCATCACACCTCCTCCTCCATGCGTCACGGTGGGAACCACACATGCGGAGATCATCCGTTCACCTACTCTGCGTCTCACAAAGACACGGCAGTTGGAACCAAGAATCTCAAATTTGGACTCATCAGACCACATGACAGATTTCCACCGGTCTAATGTCGATTGCTCGTGTTTCTTGGCCCAAGCAAGTCTCTTCTTCTTATTGGTGTGCTTTAGTAGTGGTTTCTTTGCAGCAATTCGACCATGAAGGCCTGATTCACACAGTCTCCTCTGAACAGTTGATGTTGAGATGTGTCTGTTACTTGAACTCTGTGAGGTGCAATCTGAGGTGCAGTTAATTGCCCATTTCTGAGGCTGATAACTCTAATGAACTTATCCTCTGCAGCACAGGTAACTCTGGGTCTTCCTTTCCTGTGGCGGTCCTCATGAGAGCCAGTTTCATCATAGCGCTTGATGGTTTTTGGGACTGCACTTGAAGAAACGTTCAAAGTTCTTGAAATTTTCCGGATTGACTGACCTTCATGTCTTAAATTAATGATGGACTGTAATTTCTCTTTGCTTATGTGAGCTGTTCTTGCCATAATATGGACTTGGTCTTTTACCAAATAGGGCTATCTTCTGTATACCTTGTCACAACACAACTGATTGGCTCAAACGCATTAAGAAGGAAAGAAATTCCACAAATTAACTTTTAATAAGGCACACCTGTTAATTGAAATACATTCCAGGTGACTACCTCATGAAGTTGGTTGAGAGAATGCCATCAAGGCAAAGGGTGGCTACTTTGAAGAATCTAAAATCTAAAATATATTTTTATTTGTTTAACACTTTTTTGGTTACTTCATGATTCCATATGTGTTATTTCATCATTTTGATGCCTTGGGTATTGTTCTACAATGTAGAAAATAGTAAAAATAAAGAAAAACCCTGGAATGAGTAGGTGTGTCCAAACTTTTGACTGGTACTGTATATGTATGTATGTATGTATGTATGTGCAGTGGGGAGAACAAGTATTTGATACACTGCCGATTTTGCAAGTTTTCCTACTTACAAAGCATGTAGAGAATCTGTAATTTTTATCATAGGTACACTTCAACTGTGAGAGACGGAATCTAAAACAAAAATCCAGAAAATAACATTGTATGATTTTTAAGTAATTAATTTGCATTTTATTGCATGACATAAGTATTTGATACATCAGAAAAGCAGAACTTAATATTTGGTACTTTGTTTGCAATTACAGAGATCATACGTTTCCTGTAGGTCTTGACCAGGTTTGCACACACTGCAGCAGGGATTTTGGCCCACTCCTCCATACAGACCTTCTCCAGATCCTTCAGGTTTCGGGGCTGTCACTGGGCAATACAGACTTTCAGCTTCCTCCAAAGATTTTCTATTGTGTTCAGGTCTGGAGACTGGCTAGGCCACGCCAGGACCTTGAGATGCTTCTTACGGAGCCACTCCTTAGTTGCCCTGGCTGTGTGTTTCGGGTCGTTGTCATGCTGGAAGACCCAGCCACGACCCATCTTCAATGCTCTTACTGAGGGAAGGAGGTTGTTGGCCAAGATCTCGCGATACATGGCCCCATCCATCCTCCCCTCAATACGGTGCAGTCGTCCTGTCCCCTTTGCAGAAAAGCATCCCCAAAGAATGATGTTTCCACCTCCATGCTTCACGGTTGGGATGGTGTTCTTGGGGTTGTACTCATCCTTCTTCTTCCTCCAAACACAGCGAGTGGAGTTTAGACCAAAAAGCTATATTTTTGTCTCATCAGACCACATGACTTTCTCCCATTCCTCCTCTGGATCATCCAGATGGTCATTGGCAAACTTCAGACGGGCCTGGACATGCGCTGGCTTGAGCAGGGGGACCTTGCGTGTGCTGCAGGATTTTAATCCATGACGGCGTAGTGTGTTACTAATGGTTTTCTTTGAGACTGTGGTCCCAGCTCTCTTCAGGTCATTGACCAGGTCCTGCCGTGTAGTTCTGGGCTGATCCCTCACCTTCCTCATGATCATTGATGCCCCACGAGGTGAGATCTTGCATGGAGCCCCAGACCGAGGGTGATTGACCGTCATCTTGAACTTCTTCCATTTTCTAATAATTGCGCCAATAGTTGTTGCCTTCTCACCAAGCTGCTTGCCTATTGTCCTGTAGCCCATCCCAGCCTTGTGCAGGTCTACAATTTTATCCCTGATGTCCTTACACAGCTCTCTGGTCTTGGCCATTGTGGAGAGGTTGGAGTCTGTTTGATTGAGTGTGTGGACAGGTGTATTTTATACAAGTAACGAGTTCAAACAGGTGCAGTTAATACAGGTAATGAGTGGAGAACAGGAGGGCTTCTTAAAGAAAAACGAACAGGTCTGTGAGAGCCGGAATTCTTACTGGTTGGTAGGTGATCAAATACTTATGTCATGCAATAAAATGCAAATTAATTACTTAAAAATCATACAATGTGATTTTCTGGATTTTTGTTTTAGATTCAGTCTCTCACAGTTGAAGTGTACCTATGATAAAAATTACAGACCTCTACATGCTTTGTAAGTAGGAAAACCTGCAAAATCGGCAGTGCATCAAATACTTGTTCTCCCCACTGTATGTGTGTGTGTGTGTGTGTATATACAGTTGAAGTCGGAGGTTTACATACACCTTAGCCAAATACATTTAAACTCAGTTTTTTACAATTCTTGACATTTCATCCTAGTAAAAATTGCCTGTCTTAGGTCAGTTAGGATCAGCACTTTATTTTAAGAATGTGAAATGTGAGAATAATAGTAGAGAGAATTATTTCTTTCAGCTTTTATTTCTTTCATCACATTCCCAGTGGGTCAGAAGTTTACATACACTCAATTAGTATTTGGTAGCATTGCCTTTAAATTGTTTAACTTGGGTCAAACGTTTCGGGTAGCCTTCCTTGGGGTCATTGTCCATTTGGAAGACCCATTTGCGACCAAGCTTTAACTTCCTGACTGATGTCTTGAGATTTTGCTTCAATATATCCACATAATTTTCCTTCCTCATGATGCCATCTATTTTGTGAAGTGCAGCAGTACCTCCTGCAGCAAAGCACCCCCAGAGCATGATGCTGCCACCCCCGTGCTTCACGGTTGGGATGGTGTTCTTCGACTTGCAAGCTACCCCCTTTTCCTCCAAACATAACGATGGTCATTATGGCCAAACAGTTCTATTTTTGTTTCATCAGTCCAGAGGACATTTCTCCAAAAAGTATGATCTTTGTCCCCATGTGCAGTTGCAAACCGTAGTCTGGCTTTTTTTATGGCGGTTTTGGAGCAGTAGCTTCTTCCTTGCTGAGCGGCCTTTCAGGTTATGTCGATATAGGACTCATTTTACTGGATATAGATACTTTTGTACCTGTTTCCTCCAGCATCTTCACAAGGTCCTTTGCTGTTGTTCTGGGATTGATTTGCACTTTTCGCACCAAAGTACGTTTATCTCTAGGAGACAGAACGCGTCTCCTTCCTGAGCGGTATGACGGCTGCATGGTCCCATGGTGTTTATACACTGCTCCAAAAAAATGAAGGGAACACTAAAATAACACATCCTAGATCTGAATGAATGAAATAATCTTATTAAATACTTTTTTCTTTACATAGTTGAATGTGCTGACAACAAAATCACACAAAAATGATCAATGGAAATCAAATTTGTCAACCCATGGAGGTCTGGATTTGGAGTCACACTCAAAATTTAAGTGGAAAACCGACATCTTGGGACAGGCGTGATCCAACTTGATGTAGATGTGCTAATTGATCAGTGAACAATGGAGACACGTGGAGACATGATGTCTCAGTATAGTAACTAAGATAACAATGGGGTGTGTAATCAGTAATCAGTAGTGTAAGTGAGTGTTTGCTTGCATAAATGTAATATAGAAAAGTGTTGATAAGTGCCAAAGCAAACAACCCAAAAAAAGGCCACAAAAAATATCACAACCAAAATCAAAGTATCTGCCTGGAGAGAGTCTCTTCAATGACTGTGGAAGAGTTCCATTTATGCTGGGACACACCCGGCCAAGGTGTTTCCCATGTAGCTGACGACCCTCCCAACTCCGCCCACCGGCATCCTAATAAGGAAACAAGAGCAAAGAGAGAATACGGCAGACAGAGTGGGAGGGTCGTCACACCCCCCCATAAGACCGGGGACCAACAAGGACCCCGGACCAACGTACCAGCCCCTGCGTCCCAAACCGACAATTTGTACATGTTCACCACTCCACTTGCCCCACCCATCATCCTCCTCTCCAGACCTCAGCAACCTTTACACAGGAAGCAACCTTTAAGAGGAAAGAAAAACACAAGACTAGGAGGGGACAAACAGGAAAGATAGAACATGACAAAATCAAACACTGGTCGGTCACATCAATATTCATGAACAGGGCGCACGAGAGAGCGCATCAGCAATCACGTTATCAGTCCCCGGATGTGCCGCACATCTAGATGGAAAGATTGTAAAAATAAACACCATCTCATTATCCTCTGATTAGGACACCTCATGGACCTCAAAAATGTGAGAGGGTTATGGTCGGTGTAGACCACAATAGGTACTACACCCGACCCAACATAGACTTCAAAGTGTTGTAGCGCCCATATAAGTGCTAATGCTTCTTTTTCAATGACCGAATAGTTCAACTGATAATGGTTAAACTTTTTGGAAAAGAAACTAACAGGCCTCTCAACCCCAGCCACATCTGCTTGCAGCAACACTGCACCCGCCCCCACATGACTAGCATCCACCTGCAAGGTAAATGACAAATCCACACGAGGAGCAGCCAGTACCGGAGTTGAAGTAAGCAACCTCTTTGCATCTTCGAAAGCCTGTTGACAATGAGAAGACCATACGTACACAGCCTTAGCTTTCAGCAAATCTGTCAAGGGAGCGACCACAGTAGAGAAGTTCCTACAAAAACCACGATAATACCCAATCATTCCCAAGAAACGCATCAGTTCCTTTTTAGTAGTTGGTAGTGGAAAAGCATCAATAGCTACCACTTTAGCCCGAACAGGACGCACTTCACCCTGCCCAACCACCTTTCCAAGGTATGTAACAGTCGCCTGAGCAAACTCACATTTAGCCAAATTTATCGTGAGACGACCCGCAGCCAGACGTTCGAACAAGGCTTGAATACGGGACAGATGTTCCTCCCAAGTATCTGCATATATCACTACATCGTCCAGATAAACAGCGCACCCGGCCAGACCAGAGACAACCCTGTTCATAAGTCGCTGAAAAGTTGCAGGCGCATTACGCAGCCCGAAACTCATAACCGAATACGAGTACAGACCAAAAGGTGTAATAAAGGCAGAGATTTCACGTGCCCTACTCGTCAGTGGCACCTGCCAATAGCCCTTTAACAGGTCAAATTTGCTCACAAACTTAGCTGCGCCGACTTGATCAACGCAGTCCTCCATCCGAGGAAGAGGAAATGAATCCGGCTTAGTGACATCGTTTACCTTACGGTAGTCCGTACAAAATCTGTTTGTTCCATCCGATTTACTGACCAAGATACAGGGAGAAGCCCAACTGGAGAAAGAAGGCTCTGCTATTTTACTCTCCAGCATGTACCTGACCTCAGCATCCAGACAACGCAGTTTCTCTGAAGAAACTCTATAGAACCGTTGACGAATGGGGTCAGCATCTCCAATGTCAATATCATGTTCTATTAAGTTTGTACGTGTTGGTGTATCAGAAAACAACCCTGGAAATCTCCGAATCAGACCCACCATCTCTTTCCGCCCATCAACAGGTAGATGAGTAAGAAGACTATCTAAAATCTCCAGTGTCTCTGAATTCTTCAATCTACCCTGCAGTATGCAATCGTCGGGACCAGAAACATCTTCCTGCTCCTGCACAGACCTAGCATGACCAGAATCCAGGGAATAAACAGTATCAGCCAAAAGAACAGCCTTACCGTCCTCTGTAGACTCCCCCTGTTCAGTCTCAGAGGAACGTGCATAATAGGGTTTTAACAAATTTATATGGCACAGTTGGTGTGCTTTCCTCCGTTCTGGAGTGGCAACTAGATAATTTTGCTCAGTGTACTGGCGCACCACTGTATATGGACCTTGAAACTTGGCTTGAAAAGGAGAACCAACAATTGGCAGCAGAGCCAGAACCTGATCACCTGGACTAAAGTGACGAGGCTCAGCTCGCCGATCATATATGCTCTTCATCCTGTCCTGTGAAGATGATAGCTTCTCTTTAGCCATTTCACCAGCGGCATACAAGCGTCGCCGAAAATCACACACATATGATAACAGGGACTGAGGAGGCTCGGGAGACTTCCAGTCATCCTGGAGAACAGATAAAAGCCCACGCACCTTATGTCCAAACACTAGGTCATTTGGGCTAAAACCTGTGCTCTCCTGTGAAACCTCCCTAGCAGCTAACAGTAACCAAGGCAACCCCTCCTCCCAATCCTTATCCATCTCAGTACAATAAGATCTCAACAAAGACTTAAGCGTTTGATGGAAACGTTCCAGTGCTCCTTGACTTTGGGCATGATAAGCGCTAGACAAGTTGTGTTTAATATGGAGTTGTTGGAGAACCTGTCCAAAGAGATTAGAGGTGAAATTAGATCCTTGATCACTTTGAATGACCTTAGGGATTCCAAACAGTGAGAAAAACTGAGTCAAAGCTTTTAACACAGACTTAGTCGTGATAGACCGGAGAGGATAGGCAGCAGGAAACCTAGTGGTCTGACACATCACCGTCAACAAATAATTACTACCCTTTCTGGAACGAGGCAGAGGACCAACACAGTCAATAATCAGATACTCAAAAGGTTTACTGAGTACAGGAATAGGGAACAGTGGTACCGGCTTAATAGCTTGATTAGGTTTACCAGTTAATTGACAGGTGTGACAAGTTTTGATGAAATCAGAAACATCCCTCTTTAATCTTGGCCAAAAAAAATGTCGTAATATGCGATTGTAGGTTTTTCTCACACCCATATGCCCAGCAACGTCGTTGTGAGAAGTTGTCAGCACCAACTCACGAAGCTTAACTGGTACCACAACCTGACTAATCGCCTCCCCCAGAAAACAACTACCATGAGACATCCACTTTCTCATCAGGACCTCCTCTTGGAGAAAATAGCCCTGTGCGACATCTCCCAACTGTTCCACAGACACAATTTGGTCCCGCAACTCTTCTAATGTAGGGTCAGTCCGTTGCGCCTCGATTAAATCGGAGCGGGATACAGATAACGGGATAACAGGGAAAACAGTAACAGACTTCTTTATGGTATTCTCGTTAGCCAGCTCCGTGACCAGGTCGTCCTGTATCATAGAACGCGTCACTGCACACGCAGAAAACACCTCTGGGAAATTCTGCGCACTCTCATCAGGAATCCCTACAATTGACGGCTTAGTGGAAACCACTAAAGATGGAGACATGATAGGCCACACACGCTCCCCAGCCAAGTTATTTCCAAGGATCACGTCAATACCCTCAATAGGCAATGAAGGACGCACCCCCACAACAACCTCACCTTTAACCAGTCCACAATCCAACATCAGTTTATGCAATGGAACTGACAGAGTGTTCAAACCTATTCCCCTAATTAGAACACTATTCCCCGAATCAGTCTCCGCAGAGAAGGGTAACACAGATTCCAACACAAATGATTCAGAGGCACCTGTGTCTCTTAGGATCTTTACTGGCACTAGGTTCTTACTTCCTACCATAGACACAAAACCCTCCGTAACGAAAGGTAAATAGTCGGGATCAATATAACCCTTCACCTGGCTCCGGGCATGAGACAATGCGTCATGAGTGAACTGATGTGGAACAGGCGCGGCTAACGCTGCAGGCCTCGATTTACCATAAGCACCTGTACTGAATTTACCCCTAGACCTAAGAATCGGACATTCATTTTTCCAATGACCTAATTCTTGACAGTAGTGACACTCTTGACCAACGTCAGTTTTACCACGGGTATCAGGCTCAACCCTATTTGAATGAAACTCTGCCCGGGAACCGAAGTATCTCGGCGAGCGAGGCCCAAATCTCTGCGAACGCCCCCCACTCACTCCGAATACGGGGTTCTGCAAAAACATTTTTGTGAGTCAACACATATTCATCTGCCAAAACCGCAGCTTCAGCAACAGTCTTTATTTTTCGTTCGTTAATGTACGTCGCTATACGATCAGGGATTGTGTCCTTAAATTGTTCTAACATAATCAGATCACACAGCCCTTGGAAAGTCATAACTGCAGAGGCAGAACACCAGCGATTGAACTGTGAAGATAATATTCGCGCAAACTCAACATGAGTCTGCTGATCATCCCTTTTTAAAGTTCTAAATCGTTGGCGGTAAGCCTCAGGGACCAATTCGTAACTCTGTAACACAGCCGTTTTAACCTTCTCATAACTAACACTGTCTGCTACGCTAAGAGCTGAATATGCTTCTTGCGCTTTACCAGTCAGCACACACTGCAACATCAAAGTGCGATCAGAATCAGGCCAACTCCTAGCGTCAGCAACACGCTCAAACAACGAAAAGAATGTCTCCGGGTCCTTTTCATTAAACTGGGGCAACAACCGTAAATTCCCTACAACATCAAATGTCTCTGGATTACGACCAAAGAGGAACGACCCCTAGGTAACTCTGGGTCACCTTCCCAGAGCAAACTCTCCCCCTGAGAGCTTTCCTTCCCTAACCAACTCTAGTCGCTCTTGTTGCAGCTTGATTTTAGCACGCTCCATATCCTGTTTAAATTCCAATTCCCTTTCATATTTTACACGATCATGCTCCATTTTAGCTTGTTCATGCTCTAGCTGTAACAGAAGCAGTTCTTTCTGCTGTTCAAAAAGAAGACCACCATGACTAACCGATGGAGCGGTCATTGTAACATATCGGGGAGACAACGTGTCCTCAGCAGAGGCTGCCCCAGTGGTAACCTCCAGAATACCACTCTCCATCAAATTGGCCTTCAATATTAACCTAATAGAATTTTTTTAGGCGTTTATCACTAATTTCAACCTTGTAGTGTTCAGCAACCTTCAACAGCTGTTCTTTAGTACATAATTCTAACAGTTCTTCTGATGGAAAGCGAATGAACTCATCTACATTAGACGCCATAATCAAGAAAAAAATATATATATATAGATCATAATAATCTTGCTCAACCCCTCTGCTGAGCACACCAGACACAAGAGAAATGACAATCACACCGAGCACCACAGAAGAGAGCTGGGATATGGAGCTTCCCCAACCTACAATAACTCAACCCTAGTCTCGCGGTGGGTAATTACGCACTGTAGCCCGCTGGCAAGGAATTAAACCCCCAGCACGCTGGTAGATTTCCCCAAGCCACGGATGTGCCCCCGAGACAACTGCTCAGTCCACTGACACCACACAAAAATAACAAACATTTAACCATGCCCAACGTATCCCAAACAAAACACGTCACTAAGCCTATCAGGGGAAAAAGCTATAGCTCCGGGTAGCAAATGTCACTACCCTACCCAATCTCCCACTGAGGTACACAGCCGATTGTACTCACCTCAGACCGATGTCCCAACAGCGAGTAGAGCAAGAGTTTCCAGGCTGGGCAGGGACTGGAAACTAACCAATGTACTCTCTCCAACGCAGTACAAAACCCAAAGGCAACCAATACTGGCCTATCAAACTCAAACAAACTAACAAAATTTACAAAGAAAAACCCTACAGCATTGGACATTAACTCCACGTTCTCCCAAACACAACCAGTTCAAAATCCCAGACGAGCCCCCACTTGTCACGAACCGGCTCAAGTTCGTAACAAAAAGGGAGACACGTGGAGACAAGGAGTACTCAAAGTATATATTTATTAATTAAAGTAACTAACTGAAATAACAATGGGGTGTGTAATCAGTAATCAGTAGTGTAAGTGAGTGTTTGCTTGCATAAATGTAATATAGAAAAGTGTTGATAAGTGCCAAAGCAAACAACCCAAAAAAAGGCCACAAAAATATCACAACCAAAATCAAAGTATCTGCCTGGAGAGAGTCTCTTCAATGACTGTGGAAGAGTTCCATTTATGCTGGGACACACCCGGCCAAGGTGTTTCCCATGTAGCTGACGACCCTCCCAACTCCGCCCACCGGCATCCTAATAAGGAAACAAGAGCAAAGAGAGAATACGGCAGACAGAGTGGGAGGGTCGTCACATCAGGTCTGGGGAACGGGCGGGCCAGTCCATTGCATCAATGCCTTCCTCTTGCAGGAACTGCTGACACACTCCAGCCACATGAGGTCTAGCATTGTCTTGCATTAGGAGGAACCCAGGGCCAACCGCACCAGCATATGGTCTCACAAGGGATCTGAGGATCTCATCTCGGTACTGTGATGTCACGAGAGGCTACACAGCTTTCAGCGGGATTGCTCAAGTAGTGCAAGGAGACCAGGTTCAACCAAAACAAGGATTTTATTAAAGGTCTTGGGAAACTAACGAAAGTATAACACAATTCTGTTCTCTGGTGGCTCTTTAAGGGTTAACAGTTCAGGGATGTCTCTTTCACATCCAAAATCATAACTCTCCCTCGCTCAAATAACTTTTCCCCAGTCTTACTGTATTCCACGTTGCAGCTAGTGGCCAACCCAGCAAAACGTCCTTCCAAATGTCCCACACGTATTTCCACAGGTGCATATATCCAAAGGTGAGTATTTCCCAAAGGTAAGTATCTCCAAATCCTTATATTCCTCATGGACGTGCAGCACTCTTGTCCTCCAGAGAGCCCAGGTTGGAGACTGTGTCTCTTCACCCCCACACACTCCCTCAGTGTGTCTCTTCCCTTCCCAAACCTTCAGCTCATCAGCTCCTGATTTGTTTCAGCTGCGTGGGAAGATTGGCCATAGAGGGGTGGAGTTCCCGACCATACCAGCAGATGGAGCCATAGCTGTCTGGGTTTGCAGCCATCTCAGGGGATGTAACGTCCCTCCAGGACACAGCCTCTCGTGACATCACACATCCCCCTCCTCGGGACCGACGTCCTCGTCGGGTAAAGGCAGCGAAGAAGGCATCACGCCGGGAGAGGGCGTCCGCATTGCCGTGGTGCTTGCCAGACTGCTCTCTCTTCAACTCCTCCAACTCTAGGACCAGGGACTCAGCCTCCTGTTGTCTCTCCTTGAGTTTCTTACTGAACGCATCAGCCTTGGTTTTAGCAGAGTTTAGCTTCTGTTGAGCAGCTTTCAGTTCCTTCTCTCTCTCTGCCTCCGCATTCTTCATCTTGTTCTCCAACACCTTGTACTTCTCCTCTGCCTTCTTCTGGACCTCCTTACTACTGCGCAGGGTCTCCTCACACTCCTCGATGGTCCTGCGCAGCCTCTCCAGCCCCTCCTGTTGCTTAGGGAAGGAGCTCTGTTGGAGTTTAGCCTGGAGGATATCTAACTCTTCTGTCTTCATGTCTAACTGTTGCTTTAACAAACGATACCTCTCAGCGGTCCCCTTCAGACCAGACAGTTCTTTGTCCAGATTCTGTAGCTCCGTCTCTGTGTCGGTCTGGGCACCTGCCATCCCTATCAGAGCCCGGGCGGGAGTGAGTAACTCGGAGGATTGCACCGGAGCCTTCCCAGGATGAGTCTTGCCTCTCCGTTTCCGAGGTACTCGGGTTATCCTCTCCTGAGACTCTCTCCAGAGTGGGTAAAAGGCTGGGCAGTCTCGTCCAATTAGGACAGGGACGGGGAGGGAATCAACCACCCCCGCCGTCGTGTGTATGGTTCCCCGTGTGCTGGTCATTGTAAGTTCAGTAATGGGGTATTCTCTGGTGTCCCCATGGACACAGGAAACTGGGAGGACTTTCCCGGGGTCAGACACGTTGGGCCCACCAAATCCTTACGCACCAGGGTGGCCCGGCTACCAGAATCCAGTAAGGCCTCCACATCATGGTGATTCACAGTTACCGGGCAGGTGGGGGGGTCGATCTGGGCCGCCATCTACGACTCCCAAGAGCGAGGCAAACGGTGTGTGGGTGCTGAGCTGGAGGACTCCGCAGTGGGCATAGGTTCATCGGCTGGTTTCCCACACTGCCAGGAGATATGTCCCATCTCCCCACACCGGTAACACTGTCGAGTTTCCCCCTCCTGGTGTACTCTTCTTGGACCCGCCTGGTTTCTGGCTCCCCCTGGAGCCGGGATAAGTCCTGACGTGGCTGGGTTCGAGACCTTGGGGTCCTTTGGACGGGTTCTTCCCATTTGTGGTGGGGCCGCACTCCTGGGGTCTTTTCGGGAAGCATTCAGCATCTCCGCTGTGGCCTGGTACTTTTCCACAGCTTCCACGGTCAGATCAGCCGTGGTCAAGGCCTGTTGACTGATGAACCGTTTTGCCTCATAAGGCAGGGCGCGTAGGTAACGATCCACCACAACGGCCTCCACCACCGCCGCTGCTGTATTCCTCTGCGGATCCAGCCATTTCCTTGCGATTCGGACAAGTTCATGCATCTGCGCCCGAGGAGGTTGGTCTGGTTGGAAGGTCCAACTGTGAAAGCGCTGGGCCATACCAAACTTTGTGAGTCCATATCTGCTGAGGATCTCAGACTTCAGGGCATCATAGTCAGTAACCTGGTCAGGGCCCAGGTCCCGGACAGCATTCAGCGCTTCCCCGGTTAGAAAGGGGGCTAACAGACCAACCCACTGTTGCTTGGGCCAGGCTTCCCTAGTGGCCGTGGCCTCAAATGCATGCAGGTATGCCTCAATGTCATCGGTAGCTCCCATCTTAGATATAAAGTCACTTGCCTTTATTGGGCGGGTATTTTGGACCACCCTCTGTCTCTGCAACTGCAATTCCTCTGCCTTCAGAAGGTTGGCTTTCTTTTGCTCCTCCAAGAGAGCCACGTTTGCTTGCATCTGGGCTTGCTGGCCAGCAACAAGGGCTTTCAATATGTCCTCCATTTCAGTCGGCGGGGAGCCTACGGCCAACTTGGAAAACTGGGTGATCAAACCTTCGGTATCCTCCTCTGACATGCACTATTAACGCTTGAGCGTGCCCGTATTCTCCACCATCTGTGATGTCACGAGAGGCTACACAGCTTTCAGCGGGATTGCTCAAGTAGTGCAAGGAGACCAGGTTCAACCAAAACAAGGATTTTATTAAAGGTCTTGGGGAAACTAACGAAAGTATAACACAATTCTGTTCTCTGGTGGCTCTTTAAGGGTTAACAGTTCAGGGATGTCTCTTTCACATCCAAAATCATAACTCTCCCTCGCTCAAATAACTTTTCCCCAGTCTTACTGTATTCCACGTTGCAGCTAGTGGCCAACCCAGCAAAACGTCCTTCCAAATGTCCCACACGTATTTCCACAGGTGCATATATCCAAAGGTGAGTATTTCCCAAAGGTAAGTATCTCCAAATCCTTATATTCCTCATGGACGTGCAGCACTCTTGTCCTCCAGAGAGCCCAGGTTGGAGACTGTGTCTCTTCACCCCCCACACACTCCCTCAGTGTGTCTCTTCCCTTCCCAAACCTTCAGCTCATCAGCTCCTGATTTGTTTCAGCTGCGTGGGAAGATTGGCCATAGAGGGGTGGAGTTCCCGACCATACCAGCAGATGGAGCCATAGCTGTCTGGGTTTGCAGCCATCTCAGGGGGATGTAACGTCCCTCCAGGACACAGCCTCTCGTGACATCACAGTACATAATGGCAGTCAGGCTACCTCTGGCGAGCACATGGAGGGCTGTGCGGCCCCCCAAAGAAATGCCACCCCACACCATGACTGACCCACCGCCAAACCGGTCATGCTGGAGGATGTTGCAGGCAGCAGAACGTTCTCCACGGCGTCTCCAGACTCTGTCACGTCTGTCACATGTGCTCAGTGTGAACCTGCTTTCATCTGTGAAGAGCACAGGGCGCCAGTGGCGAATTTGCCAATCTTGGTGTTCTCTGGCAAATGCCAAACGTCCTGCACGGTGTTGGGCTGTAAGCACAACCCCCACCTGTGGACGTCGGGCCCTCATACCACCCTCATGGAGTCTGTTTCTGACTGTTTGAGCAGACACATGCACATTAGTGGCCTGCTGGAGGTCATTTTGCAGGGCTCTGGCAGTGCTCCTCCTGCTCCTCCTTGCACAAAGGCGGAGGTAGCGGTCCTGCTGCTGGGTTGTTGCCCTCCTCCACGTCTCCTGATGTACTGGCCTCTCTCCTGGTAGCGCCTCCATGCTCTGGACACTACGCTGACAGACACAGCAAACCTTCTTGCCACAGCTCGCATTGATGTGCCATCCTGGATGAGCTGCACTACCTGAGCCACTTGTGTGGGTTGTAGACTCCGTCTCATGCTACCACTAGAGTGAAAGCACCGCCAGCATTCAAAAGTGACCAAAACATCAGCCAGGAAGCATAGGAACTGAGAAGTGGTCTGTGGTCACCACTTGCAAAACCAGTTCTTTATTGGGGGTGTCTTGCTAATTGCCTATAATTTCCACCTGTTGTCTAATCCATTTGCACAACAGCATGTGAAATGTATTGTCAATCAGTGTTGCTTCCTAAGTGGACAGTTTGATTTCACAGAAGTGTGATTGACTTGGAGTTACATTGTGTTGTTTAAGTGTTCCCTTTATTTTTTTGAGCAGTGTACTTGCGTACTATTGTTTGTATAGATGAACGTGGTACCTTCAGGTGTTTGGAAATTGCTCCCAAGGATTAACCAGACTTGTGGCGGTCTATAATTTTTTTTCTGAGGTCTTGGCTGATTTCTTTTGATTTTCCCATGATGTCAAGCAAAGAGGCATTGAGTTTGAAGGTAGGACTTGAAATACATCCACAGGTACACCTCCAATTGACTCAACTGATGTCAATTAGCCTATCAGAAGCTTCTAAAGCCATGACATCATTTTCTGGAATTTTCCAAGCTGTTTAAAGGCACAGTCAACTTAGTGTATGTAAACTTCTGACCCACTGGAATTGTGATACAGTGAATTATAAGTGAAATAATCTGTCTGTAAACAATTGTTGGAAAAATTAATTGTGTCATGCACAAAGTAGATGTCCTAACCGACTTGCCAAAACTATAGTTTGTTAAGTTTTAATGACTCCAACCTAAGTGTATGTAAACTTCTGACTTCAACTGTCTATATGTATTCTATTATTATTAGTATCACTGCATTGTTGGGAAAGAGCTCTCAAGGTAAGAATGGCACTGAACTGTTCTACACCTGTTGTATCCTGTGCACGTGGTGAATAAATGTTGAAACTTGAAACTAGATGCGACACACACTATGCAAATTAATTACAACACACAGCCTGTCAATCAGTATTAGATCCCCCCACATTGTTGTTAGCCTTTTTGTGTGAGCTTCGTTAAAACATGTCTGTCTGGTTTCATTTACGTTACTCTGTCATTATCTGAAGCAGTTAGAGGTTGTTACTCCATAGACAATCATGACCATGCAGGCAGTTACTCCATAGACAATCATGACAACACATATTGTTACTCCATAGACAATCATGACAACACAGATAATTACGCCATAGACAATCATGACAACATGGATAGTTACTCCATAGACAATCATGACAACACAGATTGTTACTCCATAGACAATCATGACAACATAGATAGCTACTCCATAGACAATCATGACAACATGGATAGTTACTCCATAGACAATCATGACAACACAGATTGTTACTCCATAGACAATCATGACAACACAGATTGTTACTCCATAGACAATCATGACAACATAGATAGCTACTCCATAGCCAATCATGACAACATGGATAGTTACTCCATAGACAATCATGACAACACAGATTGTTACTCCATAGACAATCATGACAACACAGATTGCTACTCCATAGACAATCATGACAACATAGATAGCTACTCCATAGACAGTGACAATGTGGTTTTAGTAGACTCCACCTTGCTTCTATCGAATCTATTCTATACATCTAGTCTATTTAAATTAGATGCGAGCTAATGTTAGCATTTAGTTGCTCATTGATTTGCTATGGACTTCATATTTATTTAACATATGAATAGCGTTTAGTGACAGAGGGAGAGCTCTTCTGTGAGTGTTGTATTGTTGTGTTAGCAGCTATGTGTGTAATGTTATGGACTTACATTAGATTAGCATGAGAAAGAGGTATTGTGACAAGGACAGAACTTTTGTGCCTCCCATTGTGTTGTAGTTCAGGGACTAGCATCTGCTGTAAGGCTGTGTGTGTGTGTGTGTGTGTGTGTGTGTGTGTGTGTGTGTGTGTGTGTGTGTGTGTGTGTGTGTTCATTCAGACTAATGTAGGTGAGGCCCAATGACACGCTTCATGGAGCGCAGTGACAAAAGTTCTCTCTCTCACTCACTCACTCACTCTCACACACACACACACACAGCAGTGAGACAAAGGCTCCTGTAAAGATAAGTAACCGAAGCCATGCACACAACAGGGGCCGCAGAGAGGAGATTAAATCAAAGACCTGTGTGTGTCTTTGCTTGTGTGTGTCGGCCCCCCTGTTGGTACATTCCCCCCGTTACAGTTAGAGCTGAGCACCCGCCACTCTAACCCTGCACACGTACACACACAATGAAACACACACCCATTCGCCCTACTGGACCCAATTGTGCCGAGATATATGTTACTCACGTGGTTCCCCTGTGTGTGTGTGTGTGTGTGTGTGTGTGTGTGTGTGTGCGTGCCACCTCATAATCTGTCTGGTGTTGTTCCTCCTTTCTCCCATCTGTTGCCTGCAACCAGAGTCTGTCGCTCGGGGCCCCTAACGGCCAGGTGCAGGGGCCCGCGTACACACTGGTACAGTAATTGTGGCATTGTGTGTGTGTGAAGCAGCAGAAGGCATTGCCTCATCTCCACAGCAGGTTGCACATAGCCGGGCCCTCACCACACACACACACACACACAGTCTCTCTCCCCTAGAACACAGTGACACAGTGTTGAACTGGATGTCAGTGTGACTGACTGCTTTGGAAGAACACATGTATCTCTATAACCCCCCCTATTGTCAGAGCCTGATGGAGGGAGGGAGAGAGAGGGGGGAGGTAGAGGTAGAGAGAGGCAGGGAGAGAGAGGGAGGTAGAGAGAGGGAGGTAGCGCGTGGGAGGTAGCGCGTGGGAGGTAGCGCGTGGGAGGTAGCGCGTGGGAGGTAGAGCAAGGGAGGTAGAGCGAGGGAGAGAGAGAGAGAGGGAGAGGGAGAGAGACCGGGACAGGGAGAAGCTGAGTTGGATAACAGTATTCATGATCCCTTCCTTGTCTGCCACCACTGCTGAGCAAAGCTTAGCCAAGACAGGGTTCTTTCTCGTGTGGAGTAGATACCATTGTCCGCTCCATGCATTACATCTAAGTTAATATTTCTGGATTTATGGGTCAGGGCCCGTATCCACAAGGTGTCTCAGATTAGGAGTGCTGATCTAGGATCTGTTTAGCCTTTTCAGTCAGAATGAATAAGATGATATGGACAGGGATGACCAGACCTGACTCTGAGATGTTTTGGGGATACAGGCCCTGATCTTTGTATCTATAGGCCATTTTATTAAGCATTATCCTGGTCAGTGGTGTACTTCAAACTAAATCTCTGTCTTTAAGTACTTCAAACTAAATCTGTCTTTATGTACTTCAAACTAAATCTCTGTCTTTATGTACTTCAAACGAAATCTCTCTCTTTATGTACTTCAAACGAAATCTCTCTCTTTATGTACTTCAAACTAAATCTCTGTCTTTATGTACTTCAAACTAAATCTGTCTTTATGTACTTCAAACTAAATCTCTGTCTTTATGTACTTCAAACTAAATCTCTGTCTCTGTCTCTCTCTGTCTCTGTATCAAGGTGATCTCCAGTGATCCGTCCTGGGTTCCTACCACAGAAGAGGAGTACCTCCACTTTGGAGAGAAGGCCGATTCGGCCAATCAGGCTCTGAAATACATGAACGCTGTTCGCCGGCGCAAAGGACTGTACGTGGAGGAGAAGATAGTGGAGCACGGCGAGAAACAGAGAACACTTAGCAAGAACAAATAGGCCTGTGAGTTTCCTGACTGACTCCTACCAGCACACACCCAAGACAGACACCATAAAGAGCATCCCGTGGATACTGTCCCCCATCATTACCCCCTCTGTCACTCAAAATGAACCATTGATACGTTTACATTATGGAGTAGTTTCCCTGAAAATCTCCTTAGAAAAATATTTTTAGTCCAGGAATAGGCTTAATATGTGTCTGGGAAACCGGCCCTATGGGTTTTAATAGCTGCACATGCAGCTGTGTCTTTACCCGGGAGAATCCCTTTCAGCTATGCATAATTGACGAGTGTTCCCGTCCAAATCCAGTTTTGCTGTTAAGTGAAGTGGCTTGAATTAATTTCTGCTCTCAACCTAATTGAATTGCAGTACCCAGCCCCCTGAAGAGCGGCATTTAATTTGGAAAAACACAAATATGATGTAAAGTGGGATTGTACGTTTTTAAATTATTTGGGGACCGCGCTAGCGAGCTATAGCCTTGTTGATATGCTATGTTTAGAGCTCTGGGTAAGGCATATGTGTACAAGACATAAACCAAAATGTACAGTATTTACCAGAAAGCAATAAATAAATTAAATTGTGTCTTTTTTTTTTTATTAATCGGGAGTGATGTGTGTGGGTCATTTCTGAGATGCGATGGCATTTAGGCATGGCATTTTAGAAAATAATTACTTAATTTTTATAGATTATTAAAAAATATAGATATTTGGGTACCTCTTCCCATTCTAAATCAAATAATATGGCAGCTTAATGACTAATTAATTGTTACCATTATGATCACATGCCACCAGTAGGAGAAGCAACACCAAGGACGGTAACATCAATGACACATTTGAGGTAATTGAGAATTTTATTAGATGGGGCCACAGATTTTCATGAACCCTTTTAAAATAATTTGCTAAAGCGATATAATTAATCATTTTTCTCACAATTTCCCTTCATTTAAATTGAGTAACACCAAGAACACTTTTTATTCAGACACACCAAATTATTAATGGAATCCTCAAGTGTATGATTTTGCAGATTAGAGGCTGTGTGTGTGTTCTCCTAGGAAAATTCTGAGACAGTTTGCCATCATTTTTACATTTTAGTAATTTAGCAGACGCTCTTATGCAGAGCCACTTACAGTTAGTGAGTGCATACATATTTATTATTTTCATACTGGCCCTCCATGGGAATCGAACCCACAACCCTGGCGTTGCAAGCGCCATGCTCTACCATCTGAGCTACACGGGACCATCACTGGGAAACTCCTTGCACTTCAATCCATGTACTAGAACTGCTCTACAAGTTCTCCCTCTTCATTCCCCCTTCTATGTCTCCACTCCTCTCAAAGACTTGTTCCCATTGTGCTGTCTGACCCCCATCCGCTCCTTCACCCCCCCCTCCTCATCTCCCCTTTTCCTCCAATCCCCACTCCTTCCCCTCCCCCACTCCTTCCCCTCTCCTCTCCCCCACTCCTTCCCCTCTCCCCCCCCACTCCTTCCCCTCTCCCTCCCCCACTCCTTCCCTCTCCCTCCCCACTCCTTCCCCTCTCCCTCCCCACTCCTTCCCCTCTCCCCAGGCCTGAGGAAGAAAGATCTCGACCAAGAAAACAAAGAATATCAACGGTCATTGAGGTGTGCGCACGCGCACGTGTAAAGTAACATGAGACCGCACAAAAGAGTTAAAACACACTGGCCCATGGCTGAGCTTGATTGATAATGGGTTGAATGATTGTGAGCTAGTATGTCCATCTATTGGTCGTTACACCAGGTAAGGGCTTCCTGAGGTGAAAAGGCCATTTGAGATTCAAATTGGCACGGGATACATCTCAATAGTCTAAAGTGGCCTCCTCTCCTTGTTCCCTCCTTCATCTGCACTGTTCAGCAAATTGGCCAAAGCAATATGGAAGATGCCTACCAGGACTTTGCTTTCACCTGACAAGTTATTTCACACCAGTGCAGATGACAGGAAGAAGATTGTAGTCATTCAATCTATTTTGTCTCGTGTATAACATGTATTTTTGTGATGGTGCAGCTATGATGTCCAAATACAAATTTGTCCTTGTGGACCATAACATCTATATTATCTTCCCTTATCATTTAAATGGGTAGTTTACCCAGAAACCACATTTGCCCACATTTCCTATTCTTGTATATACTATACTTTGGAAATGCTGATATCTTCAATTACTTCCTGAAGACAATGATTGCTCTTCAAAAAACGTCATCATTCATCACGATAGTTGAGCTTGGCCTCTCTTCCAGGCCTTCGATTCCCACAACTGTATTTTTATTTTATTTTTTTTAACACAACTCACTTTGAAGCTTGAAGACAGGGAACGACATTGCCAGTGCCACAAAGCATCTTCCCAGTGAGCACAGGACGTTAAAAAGAGTGGGCCGAGAGGACATGGGGAGAGTAGAGAGAGTGAGCGGGAGGGAAAGAAAACAGACATGTACGCTGCTTGCTAGAGCTGTCACAACACAGTGGATGTATCCCTCGAATGCATCCCTCGCCTGCTAGGAAGTTCCAACCACTGTAGACAGTGGTGAAAATTGTAATCCACAGACATATGTTTAAATAACATGAATCACAAACCGAGTGGTTATGAACAAGAAAATCAAACCTTTGCACAAATTGTACAACCTTAGTGTGGTTGTTTTTCTATATGTGACCATGAGCCATTTTGTCTAAAAGTTAGTGAAGTGTGTTGCATTCCTCCTGCTGTGAAGCAGCATAGGAAATAGCTGTGCTACAGTGCATTCGGAAAGTATTCAGACCTGTGACATTTTCCAAATGTTGTTACGTTACAGCCTTATTCTAAAATTGATTAAATTGTTTTTTTCCTCATCAATCTACACACAATAGCCCATAATGACAAAGCTAAAACATGTTTTTAGAAATGTTTGCAAATGTATAAAAATAAAGAAAACAGAAATATCACATTTACATAAGTATTTAGACCCTTTTCTATGAGACTCGAAATTGAGCTCAGGTGCATCCTGTTTCCATTGATCATCCTTGAGATGCTTCTACAACTTGATTGGAGTCCACCTGTGGTAAATTCAATTGATTGGACATGATTTGGAAAGGCACACACCTGTCTATATAAGGTCCCAGAGTTGACAGTGCATGTCAGAGCAAAAACCAAGCTATGAGGTCGAAGGAATTGTCCGTAGAGCTCCGAGACAGGATTGTGTCGAGGCACAGATCTGGGGAAGGGTAGCAAAACATTTCTGCAGCATTGAAGGTCCCCAAGAACACAGTGGCCTCCATCATTCTTAAATGGAAGAAGTTTGGAACCACAAAGACTCTTCCTAGAGCTGGCCGCCCGGTCAACTGAGCAATCGGGGAAGAAGGGCCTTGGTCAGGGAGGTTACCAAGAACCCGATGGTCACTTTGACAGAGCTCTAGAGTTCCTGTGTGGAGATGGGAGAACCTTCCAGAAGGACCACTATCTCTGCAGCACTCCACCAATCAGGCCTTTATGGTAGAGTGGCCAGACGGAAGCCACTCCTCAGTAAAAGGCACATGACAGCCCGCTTGGAGTTTTCCAAAAGGCACCTAAAGACTCTTAGACCATGAGAAACAAGATTGAACTCTTTGGCCTGAATGCCAAGCGTCACGTCTGAAGGAACCCTGTCACCATCCTTACACTGAAGCATGGTGGTGGCAGCGTCATGCTGTGGGGATGTTTTTCAGCAGCAGGGACTGGGAGACTAGTCAGGATCGAGGCAAAGCTGTACGGAGCAAAGTACACAGAGATCCTTGACGAAAACCTGCTCCAGAGCGCTCTGGACTTCAGACTGGGGCGAAGGTTCACCTTCTAACAGGACAACGACCCTAAGCACACAGCCAAGACAACGCAGGAGTGGCTTCGGGACAAGTCTCTGAATGTCCTTAAGTGGCCCAGCCAGTCCGGACTTGAACCTGATAGAACATCTATGGAGAGACCTGAAAATAGCTGTGCAGCAACGCTCCCCTCCAACCTGACAGAGCTTGAGAGGATCTGCAGAGCGGAATGGGAGAAACTCCCCAAATACAGGTGTGTCAAGCTTGTAGCATCATACCCAAGAAAACTCGAGGCTGTAATCGCTGCCAAAGGTGCTTCAACAAAGTACTGAGTAAAGGGTCTGAATACTATGTAAATGTGATATTTCTAACAACCTGCTTTTGCTTTTATTATGGGGTATGGTGTGCAGATTGATGAGGGAAAAAAACAATTTAATCAATTATAGAATAAGGTTGTAACATAACAAAATGTGGAAAAAGTCAAGGAGTCTGAATACTTTCCGAATGCACTGTACATATATATTTCTTAATTTTTTTGTGGGGTGGGGTGTACCCCCACGCCAACCCTTCACGTCCACCGCAGTTTGGGAACAACTGCGTTAGAGGTTGTCAGGGGATTGGCTTGGGGCAAACACAACTTTAGAAAGTGTGTGTGTGACATTGCCTCCAGGGGAGAGAGAGCGAGAGTGTGTGTGTGTCATCCGTGAGACAGACTCGTGGGCGGCGGTCCATCCATATATTATTTATCAAGCTGCTGGGTGCTGTCTGAAGCAAAGGCTCATGGGTAATGATTGAAATGCACACTTTTTGAAACATGAGTCAGGTGTGGTTTAGATCACTTGCGTGTGTGTGTCTGTCCATCCGTGCATGTCCTCTTGCATGCGTTTGACTGCTGCCAGAATCTACTGTATAAAAATCCCCTTCTGTTAAACTAATAACGTTACATAAAGTTGGAGGAGATTGAAAACAGATTTCAAGGAGCTGCAGTTGGCCAACAGTGTAATCGGTGGGGATGTATTTTTTATGAGTCCACTGACACACACACACACACACACTCACAGAGAGAGAGAGTCCCAGACCCAAAGGGGACCGGTCTAGGCAAACTAGCCCAGAAACAGCCTGAACTAGGGCAGCAGCCAGACCTCCCTCCATGGTTCTGTCTGGATCTCCTGCCTCTGCTGTCTTACAGTACATTCCACTGTTTGGCCTTGCTAGTAAAGGAACTAGCCTAACAATAGCCAGGACACAGGAGTTGGCTAAAGGCCTTGCTAGTAAAGAAACTAGCCTAACAATAGCCAGGACACAGGAGTTGGCTAAAGGCCTTGCTAGTAAAGAAACTAGCCTAACAATAGCCAGGACACAGGAGTTGGCTAAAGAAGTAGAAACAGACTGGCAACCAGGCTATGAAGGAAGCAGGGATTGTTTGTTGTGTACTTTACATTGGCAGTGAACTGTATCCCAGTGTTGTGCTAGTCTTGTATCAGGTTGTGTATCTACTATTGTTTGTATAGGAGTATGAGGGACCGTGTGTGTGTATGTGAGAGAGAGAGAACATACATTGTTTTATTTTCTTTAGTCTGAGTGCATATGTGTGTGTGCTGTCTCTCTCTGTACGTTTATCTCTGGGGTGATGCAGCCTTGTGGGTCATGTCGGGTCACCAGCGGGTCATGTCGGGTCACTGGCTGTCTATGAGCTTCTGTCAGCTCACATGTTCTCAGTAGCATCTTGCCGACCCGCGGAGCCTGTCCTGCTCTACACTCTGCTAGCTACAGTATATGTGAGTATACTACAATGTCTTTAGAAGAACTGCTAACTTTCTTCAGGTATACACTACCGGTCAAAAGTTTTAGAACACCTACTCATTCAAGGTTTTTTCTTTATTGTTACTATTTTTACATTGTAGAATAATAGTGAAGACATCAAAACTATGAAATAACACATTTGGAATCATGTAGAAACCAAAAATGTGTTAAACAAATCAAAATATATTTTATATTTGAGATTCTTCAAATAGCCAACCTTTGCCTTGATGACAGCTTTGCACACTCTTGGCATTCTCTCAACCAGCTTCACCTGGAATGCTTTTCCAACAGTCTTGAAGGAGTTCCCACATATGCTGAGCACTTGTTGGCTGCTTTTCCTTCATTCTGCGGTCCGTCTCATCCCAAACCATCTCAATTTGGTTGAGGTAGGGGGATTGGGGAGGCCAGGTCATCTGATGCAGCATTCCATCACTCTCCTTCTTGGTAAAATAGCCCTTACACAGCCTGGAGGTGTGTTGGGTCATTGTCCTGTTGAAAAACAAATGATAGTCCCACTAAGCCCAAACCAGATGGGATGGCGTATCGCTGCAGAATGCTGTGGTAGCCATGCTGGTTAAGTGTGCCTTGAATTCTAAATAAATCACAGACAGTGTCACCAGCAAAGCACCCCCACACCATAACACCACCTCCTCCATGCTTTACGGTGGGAAATACACATGTGGAGATCATCCGTTCACCCACACTGCGTCTCACAAAGGCACAGCGGTTGGAACCAAAAATCTCCAATTTGGACTCCAGACCAAACAACAAATTTCCACCGATCTAATGTCCATTGCTCGTGTTTCTTGGCACAAGCAAGTCTCTTCTTCTTATTGGTGTCCTTTAGTAGTGGTTTCTTTGCAGCAATTTGACCATGAAGGCCTGATTCACACAGTCTCCTCTGAACAGTTGATGTTGAGATGTGTCTGTGAAGCATTTATTTGGGCTGCAATTTCTGAGGCTGGTTACTCTAATTAACTTATCCTCTGCAGCAGAGGTAACTCTGGGTCTTCCATTCCTGTGGCGGTCCTGATGAGAGCCAGTTTCATCATAGCGCTTGATGGTTTTTGCGAGTGCACTTGAAGAAACTTTCACAGTTCTTGAAATGTTCCGTATTGACTGACCTTCATGTCTTAAAGTAATGATGGATTGTTGTTTCTTACCGCTTATTTTAGCTGTTCTTGCCATAATATGGACTTGGTCTTTTACCAAATAGGGTTATCTTCTGTATACCCCCCCTACCTTGTCACAATACAACTGATTTGCTCAAACGCATTAAAAGTTAAAGAAATTCCACAAATTAACTTTTAAGAAGGCCCACCTGTTAATTGAAATGTGTTCCAGGTGACTACCTCATGAAGCTGGTTGAGAGAATGCCAAGAGTGTGCAAAGCTGTCATCAAGACAGAGTGGTTATTTGAAAAATAAAAAATATATTTTGATTTGTTTAACACTTTTTGGTTACTACATGATTCCATATGTGTTATTTCATAGTTTTGATGTCTTCACTGTTATTCTACAATGTAGAAAATAATAAAAATAAAGAAAAACACTTGAATGAGTAGGTGTTCTAAAACTTTTGACCAGTGGTGTACATTAGGCTCAAAACAGAGAGAGACAGGCTGACAGTCAGTCAGACAGACAGGCAGAGAGACAGAGCAACACAAGGACAATCCCCCTAAAACAGAAAGAAAGCAACTCGGCAGAGGAAAAGGTACATTGAAAAGTACAGCTACATATAATAACTAATACACACACAGGCATAACTGTTTTTACAGTTTCCCCCAGTATCAAGAAGCTACGAAGAGATACTCATTTTGCTAATAGTGAGGTAGGCAGAATGACGGACGTTGTCCACACTTTGTCTCACACTATAATAACCTGCTCCTTCACCCTCTCTGGCTTCAAAGGGGAAGTTCATCAGAAATACATTGCCTTTGTTTCCTCCAAGCTGAGCTGGGCCACATCTAGCATTACCTCATCCATCTAACCCCCCTCCCTCACCCAGCCCTTGTTTACTGAAGTCACACACTCCATGAAGGAGGTGGGAGGACAGGGGAGGGAGGGAGAGGAAGGACAGGCGAGGCTTGAGGGAGGGAGGGAGGGAGGCAGGCAGGGGGAGATGGATGGAGAGGAGGGGTGACAGCCCCCATGAAACGGCTGACTTGGCAGGAGGATCAGTTGAGCAGCAGATGCTGCTTGCACACATGCTTGCACACAGACAAAAACATGTACACACACACATACACACACACACAGACACAAACACGTACATACACACACAGACACGTACACACACACAGACACGAACACGTACACAGACACGTACATACACACACAGACACGTACATACACACACAGACACGTACATACACACAGACACGAACACGTACATAGACACAGACACATACACACACAGACACGTACACACACATAGACACGTACACACACAGACACGTACACACAAGCTCTTTTTGTCTGTTACTGTTCCAGCCCTGGGGGAGCTGAACCCTGACCTCTACCTCGGCTCAACAGGCTGGGGTTTCTGTTACTCTGCATATGGCTCAGTCTGGGGCTGCCTGACTGCCGCATCTCTCTCTCTCTCTCTCTCTGCTCCTCTCTCTCTTGCGCCTCTCTCTGCATCTCTTTCTCTGTCCTGCTCTCTCTATCTAGCTCTCTCTCTCTCCAGTCTCCGGTCCTCTCTGTCTCCCCTCGCCCTCCCTCCTATTCTCCATCTTCCTCTCTCTCTCTCTCTGTCCCTGTCTCATTCTATCTTCCTCTCTCTCTCTGTCCCTGTCTCAGTCCATCTTCCTCTCTCTCTCTGTCCCAGTCTCAGTCCATCTTCCTCTCTCTCTCTGTCCCTGTCTGTCCATCTTCCTCTCTCTCTCTGTCCCTGTCTCAGTCCATCTTCCTCTCTCTCTCTGTCCCTGTCTCAGTCCATCTTCCTCTCTCTCTCCCTCCCCGTCTCAGTCCATCTTCCTCTCTCTCTCTGTCCCTGTCTGTCCATCTTCCTCTCTCTCTCTCTCTCTCCCTGTCTCAGTCCATCTTCCTCTCTCGCTCTGTCCCTGTCTCAGTCCATCTTCCTCTCTCGCTCTGTCCCTGTCTCAGTCCATCTTCCTCTCTCGCTCTGTCCCTGTCTCAGTCCATCTTCCTCTCTCGCTCTGTCCCTGTCTCAGTCCATCTTCCTCTCTCTCTCTGTCCCTGTCTCAGTCCATCTTCCTCTCTCTCTGTCCCTGTCTCAGTCCATCTTCCTCTCTCTCTCTGTCCCTGTCTCAGTCCATCTTCCTCTCTCTCTCTGTCCCTGTCTCAGTCCATCTTCCTCTCTCTCTCTGTCCCTGTCTCAGTCCATCTTCCTCTCTCGCTCTGTCCCTGTCTCAGTCCATCTTCCTCTCTCGCTCTGTCCCTGTCTCAGTCCATCTTCCTCTCTCTCTCTGTCCCTGTCTCAGTCCTTCTTCCTCTCTCTCCCTGTCTCAGTCCATCTTCCTCTCTCCCTTGCTCCTATCCATCTCACTCCTTCCATCTCTCCCTGTCTCCTTTCTTCCTGTGTTAATGCATTACAGACATCAGTGGCAGCATGTTGAGACAATGGCAGGCTAATGGGTTTCACAGAGCTGCTTGGCTTTACTTTGTGTTCACTTCAGGTTTTCTAGACAAAGGCCAGTTTGCAAAGTGTGCGGACTCCACATACACAGAGATCGAGACACACACACGTCTCAGTTCACTTACACACACTGTCCGTCAGCCAGGATTACACACTCATTACAGTCTTAGACACACACACACACACACACACACACACACACACACACACACACACACACACACAGAGGAGTCTGTGTAGAGGACAGGATGCATTATGTCATGGCTTGGGGTGCTTTGTCAATGTACTTCATATTGTCTGCTGCATGGACCTAGCTCTGGCACCCTCTGTCTCTCTGTTTCTCTCTGTTCCCTCACTGGCCAGTCAGAGGAGCGTGCTGTGGGTGTTGTGAGTCAGAGGCTAATTGCCAGGTCAGTGTGCCAGCGAGTGCCAGCAGCCGTCTGTGTGCCCACTAGGATACGTCTCTCACGCCTCCCCTCTAATACCACTTGCCCTCTCCTCTCTCCTTCTCTTCACCCACCACTCCCTGTGTCTGCCCGCTCTAGGGGTGCCCTCCCCGGCAGCTCTAACACAGCCGTTAGACAGAGAAACACTTGGCCTCGGAACAGGCAGACACACTTGACTGCTTCACCTTAACAAGCTCTTGAATCTCACTCATGTAGTAGAGACCTGTCTGTATGTGATGTGGGAGAATGGGCATGGTTCCATTGGCGCCACGAAGGATCTGAACAAGGAGGCTGAGCAGACCCGTCTCAAAGTGACATAGCCGACATGGAACTAAGTCAGAACTAATAGGGCATGATGAGAAAAACATACTGCATAGCAAATTTATGTCAAAACATTGACTTTAATGCATTCATCATTATGAATCTGTATGACATTGCTATGTGTCCAGGTGTTTTGTAATGTTAAAGAATGGATCTATTTGAATAATCATTCTATGCGCTTCTCTCTCTGGGGTTACATTGTAGCTGGTGCCAGCGAAGTGATTGTGGGTCCACTGCCCTGCATGTTTGTGTGGGTCCACTGCCCTGGATGTTCATGTGTGTGTGTGAACAGGTTGTAGACCTGTAGATTCCGTATTCTTCAGAAGCATCTCACAGGAACACACATATATCAGTGAGGTGTGTGTGTGTGTGTGTGTCCCAGTTCTGTAACCGTCTCATGAGAACACACATACAGTCAGGAAGGGACTGGTCCAACATCACTCTCCACCCGGACTGGGACTAAACCCAACCCATTCAGGACCTTATGACCAATGTTAGGACCGGAGCAGCGCTAGCCAGGGAATAGCTGTCCTCACACACACACACTGGGCCGTCTTCCCAGAGTGGCCGACAGAACATGGATCGCATCCTAGTCAAACACCTCAGCCCTAACAATGTGTCTCCGCACCTCTGTCTAAAACAGTATGTTTTTCCATTAATTCACAGGAGAATCCTCTGGAAGATTGATGAGAAGTCTTGGATTGTGTTTTGGTTCGTATTGAATACTCCCTTTCTTCCCCCACATACCAGTGAGCAATTCATTCTTGATATAATATTAGATACTTTGACATTTTCATTGGCATACACGCTTTCAGCAGATGATCTTGACCAGGAGAGCTCAACCTATAAATTACAACATTAGATTAGACTAGAAATAGTCCACTTTCTGAAGTAGTCTAAAGTATGTTTCCTCGACTCCAGCCATTTCAAATTTCTGCAGGATGCCTGGATTCGTTTGAGTTGGCAGTTTGAGTGATTGACAACGAGGAATGTTCCACACGATTTCACAACAGAAAAGGCCACTGTTTGTAGGCATGTAAAACGGTCCCATACATTAAGCTAACAGTAGCTAGCGACATCACAACATATTGGTATCATACTGTGATTCTGATCTGAGATAGAGCTTCTAGACTGCTTATTCAGAACTCCGTTAGGAGCTAACTACTGGGGGACTCCTGTTCTACTGCCCATTCAGAACTCAGTTAGGAGCTAACTACTGGGGGACTCCTGTTCTACTGCCCATTCAGAACTCAGTTAGGAGCTAACTACTGGGGGACTCCTGTTCTACTGCCCATTCAGAACTCAGTTAGGAGCTAACTACTGGAGGACTCCTGTTCTACTGCCCATTCAGAACTCAGTTAGGAGCTAACTAGTAGAGGACTCCTGTTCTACTGCCCATTCAGAACTCAGTTAGGAGCTAACTAGTAGAGGACTCCTGTTCTACTGCCCATTCAGAACTCAGTTAGGAGCTAACTACTGGAGGACTCCTGTTCTACTGCCCATTCAGAACTCAGTTAGGAGCTAACTACTGGGGGACTCCTGTTCTACTGCCCATTCAGAACTCAGTTAGGAGCTAACTACTGGAGGACTCCTGTTCTACTGCCCATTCAGAACTCAGTTAGGAGCTAACTACTGGGGGACTCCTGTTCTACTGCCCATTCAGAACTCAGTTAGGAGCTAACTACTGGGGGACTCCTGTTCTACTGCCCATTCAGAACTCAGTTAGGAGCTAACTACTGGAGGATTCCTGTTCTACTGCCCATTCAGAACTCAGTTAGGAGCTAACTACTGGGGGACTCCTGTTCTACTGCCCATTCAGAACTCAGTTAGGAGCTAACTACTGGGGGACTCTGTTCTACTGCCCATTCAGAGCTCAGTTAGGAGCTAACTAGTAGAGGACTCCCGTTCTACTGCCCATTCAGAACTCAGTTAGGAGCTAACTACTGGAGGACTCCTGTTCTACTGCCCATTCAGAACTCAGTTAGGAGCTAACTACTGGGGGACTCCTGTTCTACTGCCCATTCAGAACTCAGTTAGGAGCTAACTACTGGGGGACTCCTGTTCTACTGCCCATTCAGAACTCAGTTAGGAGCTAACTACTGGAGGACTCCTGTTCTACTGCCCATTCAGAACTCAGTTAGGAGCTAACTACTGGGGGACTCCTGTTCTACTGCCCATTCAGAACTCAGTTAGGAGCTAACTACTGGAGGACTCCTGTTCTACTGCCCATTCAGAACTCAGTTAGGAGCTAACTACTGGGGGACTCCTGTTCTACTGCCCATTCAGAACTCAGTTAGGAGCTAACTACTGGGGACTCCTGTTCTACTGCCCATTCAGAACTCAGTTAGGAGCTAACTACTGGGGGACTCCTGTTCTACTGCCCATTCAGAACTCAGTTAGGAGCTAACTACTGGAGGACTCCTGTTCTACTGCCCATTCAGAACTCAGTTAGGAGCTAACTACTGGGGGACTCCTGTTCTACTGCCCATTCAGAACTCAGTTAGGAGCTAACTACTGGGGGACTCCTGTTCTACTGCCCATTCAGAACTCAGTTAGGAGCTAACTAGTAGAGGACTCCTGTTCTACTGCCCATTCAGAACTCAGTTAGGAGCTAACTACTGGGGGACTCCTGTTCTACTGCCCATTCAGAACTCAGTTAGGAGCTAACTACTGGAGGACTCCTGTTCTACTGCCCATTCAGAACTCAGTTAGGAGCTAACTACTGGGGGACTCCTGTTCTACTGCCCATTCAGAACTCAGTTAGGAGCTAACTACTGGAGGACTCCTGTTCTACTGCCCATTCAGAACTCAGTTAGGAGCTAACTACTGGAGGACTCCTGTTCTACTGCCCATTCAGAACTCAGTTAGGAGCTAACTACTGGGGGACTCCTGTTCTACTGCCCATTCAGAACTCAGTTAGGAGCTAACTACTGGGGGACTCCTGTTCTACTGCCCATTCAGAACTCAGTTAGGAGCTAACTAGTAGAGGACTCCTGTTCTACTGCCCATTCAGAACTCAGTTAGGAGCTAACTACTGGGGGACTCCTGTTCTACTGCCCATTCAGAACTCAGTTAGGAGCTAACTACTGGAGGACTCCTGTTCTACTGCCCATTCAGAACTCAGTTAGGAGCTAACTACTGGAGGACTCCTGTTCTACTGCCCATTCAGAACTCAGTTAGGAGCTAACTACTGGGGGACTCCTGTTCTACTGCCCATTCAGAACTCAGTTAGGAGCTAACTACTGGGGGGACTCCTGTTCTACTGCCCATTCAGAACTCAGTTAGGAGCTAACTACTGGGGGACTCCTGTTCTACTGCCCATTCAGAACTCAGTTAGGAGCTAACTACTGGAGGACTCCTGTTCTACTGCCCATTCAGAACTCAGTTAGGAGCTAACTACTGGGGGACTCCTGTTCTACTGCCCATTCAGAACTCAGTTAGGAGCTAACTACTGGGGGACTCCTGTTCTACTGCCCATTCAGAACTCAGTTAGGAGCTAACTACTGGGGGACTCCTGTTCTACTGCCCATTCAGAACTCAGTTAGGAGCTAACTACTGGAGGACTCCTGTTCTACTGCCCATTCAGAACTCAGTTAGGAGCTAACTACTGGGGGACTCCTGTTCTACTGCCCATTCAGAACTCAGTTAGGAGCTAACTACTGGAGGACTCCTGTTCTACTGCCCATTCAGAACTCAGTTAGGAGCTAACTACTGGGGGACTCCTGTTCTACTGCCCATTCAGAACTCAGTTAGGAGCTAACTACTGGAGGACTCCTGTTCTACTGCCCATTCAGAACTCAGTTAGGAGCTAACTACTGGGGGACTCCTGTTCTACTGCCCATTCAGAACTCAGTTAGGAGCTAACTACTGGGGGACTCCTGTTCTACTGCCCATTCAGAACTCAGTTAGGAGCTAACTACTGGAGGACTCCTGTTCTACTGCCCATTCAGAACTCAGTTAGGAGCTAACTACTGGGGGACTCCTGTTCTACTGCCCATTCAGAACTCAGTTAGGAGCTAACTACTGGGGGACTCCTGTTCTACTGCCCATTCAGAACTCAGTTAGGAGCTAACTACTGGGGGACTCCTGTTCTACTGCCCATTCAGAACTCCGTTAGGAGCTAACTACTGGAGGACTCCTGTTCTACTGCCCATTCAGAACTCAGTTAGGAGCTAACTACTGGGGGACTTCTGTTCTACTGCCCTTTCAGAACTCAGTTAGGAGTTAACTACTGGAGGACTCCTGTTCTACTGCCCATTCAGAACTCAGTTAGGAGCTAACTACTGGGGGACTCTGTTCTACTGCCCATTCAGAACTCAGTTAGGAGCTAACTACTGGGGGACTCCTGTTCTACTGCCCATTCAGAACTCAGTTAGGAGCTAACTAGTAGAGGACTCCTGTTCTACTGCCCATTCAGAACTCCGTTAGGAGCTAACTACTGGAGGACTCTGTTCTACTGCCCATTCAGAACTCCGTTAGGAGCTAACTACTGGGGGACTCCTGTTCTACTGCCCATTCAGAACTCAGTTAGGAGCTAACTACTGGAGGACTCCTGTTCTACTGCCCATTCAGAGCTCAGTTAGGAGCTAACTACTGGGGGACTCCTGTTCTACTGCCCATTCAGAACTCCGTTAGGAGCTAACAACTGGAGGACTCCTGTTCTACTGCCCATTCAGAACTCAGTTAGGAGCTAACTACTGGAGGACTCCTGTTCTACTGCCCATTCAGAACTCAGTTAGGAGCTAACTAATGGAGGACTCCTGTTCTACTGCCCATTCAGAACTCAGTTAGGAGCTAACTACTGGAGGACTCCTGTTCTACTGCCCATTCAGAACTCAGTTAGGAGCTAACTACTGGGGGACTCCTGTTCTACTGCCCATTCAGAACTCAGTTAGGAGCTAACTACTGGGGGACTCCTGTTCTACTGCCCATTCAGAACTCAGTTAGGAGCTAACTACTGGGGGACTCCTGTTCTACTGCCCATTCAGAACTCAGTTAGGAGCTAACTACTGGGGACTCCTGTTCTACTGCCCATTCAGAACTCAGTTAGGAGCTAACTACTGGAGGACTCCTGTTCTACTGCCCATTCAGAACTCAGTTAGGAGCTAACTACTGGGGGACTCCTGTTCTACTGCCCATTCAGAACTCAGTTAGGAGCTAACTACTGGAGGACTCCTGTTCTACTGCCCATTCAGAACTCAGTTAGGAGCTAACTACTGGAGGACTCCTGTTCTACTGCCCATTCAGAACTCAGTTAGGAGCTAACTACTGGGGGACTCCTGTTCTACTGCCCATTCAGAACTCAGTTAGGAGCTAACTACTGGAGGACTCCTGTTCTACTGCCCATTCAGAACTCAGTTAGGAGCTAACTACTGGAGGACTCCTGTTCTACTGCCCATTCAGAACTCAGTTAGGAGCTAACTACTGGAGGACTCCTGTTCTACTGCCCATTCAGAACTCAGTTAGGAGCTAACTACTGGAGGACTCCTGTTCTACTGCCCATTCAGAACTCAGTTAGGAGCTAACTACTGGAGGACTCCTGTTCTACTGCCCATTCAGAACTCAGTTAGGAGCTAACTACTGGAGGACTCCTGTTCTACTGCCCATTCAGAACTCAGTTAGGAGCTAACTACTGGGGGACTCCTGTTCTACTGCCCATTCAGAACTCAGTTAGGAGCTAACTACTGGAGGACTCTGTTCTACTGCCCATTCAGAACTCAGTTAGAGCTAACTACTGGGGGACTCCTGTTCTACTGCCCATTCAGAACTCAGTTAGGAGCTAACTACTGGAGGACTCTGTTCTACTGCCCATTCAGAACTCAGTTAGGAGCTAACTACTGGAGGACTCCTGTTCTACTGCCCATTCAGAACTCAGTTAGGAGCTAACTACTGGAGGACTCCTGTTCTACTGCCCATTCAGAACTCAGTTAGGAGCTAACTACTGGAGGACTCCTGTTCTACTGCCCATTCAGAACTCAGTTAGGAGCTAACAACTGGATGACTCCTGTTCTACTGCCCATTCAGAACTCAGTTAGGAGCTAACTACTGGAGGACTCCTGTTCTACTGCCCATTCAGAACTCAGTTAGGAGCTAACTACTGGAGGACTCCTGTTCTACTGCCCATTCAGAACTCAGTTAGGAGCTAACTAATGGAGGACTCCTGTTCTACTGCCCATTCAGAACTCAGTTAGGAGCTAACTACTGGAGGACTCTGTTCTACTGCCCATTCAGAACTCAGTTAGGAGCTAACTACTGGGGGACTCCTGTTCTACTGCCCATTCAGAACTCAGTTAGGAGCTAACTACTGGGGGACTCCTGTTCTACTGCCCATTCAGAACTCAGTTAGGAGCTAACTACTGGGGACTCCTGTTCTACTGCCCATTCAGAACTCAGTTAGGAGCTAACTACTGGGGGACTCCTGTTCTACTGCCCATTCAGAACTCAGTTAGGAGCTAACTACTGGGGGACTCCTGTTCTACTGCCCATTCAGAACTCAGTTAGGAGCTAACTACTGGAGGACTCCTGTTCTACTGCCCATTCAGAACTCAGTTAGGAGCTAACTACTGGAGGACTCCTGTTCTACTGCCCATTCAGAACTCAGTTAGGAGCTAACTACTGGGGGACTCCTGTTCTACTGCCCATTCAGAACTCAGTTAGGAGCTAACTACTGGAGGACTCCTGTTCTACTGCCCATTCAGAACTCAGTTAGGAGCTAACTACTGGAGGACTCCTGTTCTACTGCCCATTCAGAACTCAGTTAGGAGCTAACTACTGGAGGACTCCTGTTCTACTGCCCATTCAGAACTCAGTTAGGAGCCAACTACTGGAGGACTCCTGTTCTACTGCCCATTCAGAACTCAGTTAGGAGCTAACTACTGGGGGACTCCTGTTCTACTGCCCATTCAGAACTCAGTTAGGAGCTAACTACTGGGGGACTCCTGTTCTACTGCCCATTCAGAACTCAGTTAGGAGCTAACTACTGGGGGACTCCTGTTCTACTGCCCATTCAGAACTCAGTTAGGAGCTAACTACTGGGGGACTCCTGTTCTACTGCCCATTCAGAACTCAGTTAGGAGCTAACTACTGGGGGACTCCTGTTCTACTGCCCATTCAGAACTCCGTTAGGAGCTAACTACTGGAGGACTCCTGTTCTACTGCCCATTCAGAACTCAGTTAGGAGCTAACTACTGGGGGACTTCTGTTCTACTGCCCATTCAGAACTCAGTTAGGAGTTAACTACTGGAGGACTCCTGTTCTACTGCCCATTCAGAACTCAGTTAGGAGCTAACTACTGGGGACTCCTGTTCTACTGCCCATTCAGAACTCAGTTAGGAGCTAACTACTGGGGGACTCCTGTTCTACTGCCCATTCAGAACTCAGTTAGGAGCTAACTAGTAGAGGACTCCTGTTCTACTGCCCATTCAGAACTCCGTTAGGAGCTAACTACTGGGGGACTCCTGTTCTACTGCCCATTCAGAACTCCGTTAGGAGCTAACTACTGGAGGACTCCTGTTCTACTGCCCATTCAGAACTCAGTTAGGAGCTAACTACTGGGGGACTTCTGTTCTACTGCCCATTCAGAACTCAGTTAGGAGTTAACTACTGGAGGACTCCTGTTCTACTGCCCATTCAGAACTCAGTTAGGAGCTAACTACTGGGGGACTCCTGTTCTACTGCCCATTCAGAACTCAGTTAGGAGCTAACTACTGGGGGACTCCTGTTCTACTGCCCATTCAGAACTCAGTTAGGAGCTAACTAGTAGAGGACTCCTGTTCTACTGCCCATTCAGAACTCCGTTAGGAGCTAACTACTGGAGGACTCCTGTTCTACTGCCCATTCAGAACTCCGTTAGGAGCTAACTACTGGGGGACTCCTGTTCTACTGCCCATTCAGAACTCAGTTAGGAGCTAACTACTGGAGGACTCCTGTTCTACTGCCCATTCAGAGCTCAGTTAGGAGCTAACTACTGGGGACTCCTGTTCTACTGCCCATTCAGAACTCCGTTAGGAGCTAACAACTGGAGGACTCCTGTTCTACTGCCCATTCAGAACTCAGTTAGGAGCTAACTACTGGAGGACTCCTGTTCTACTGCCCATTCAGAACTCAGTTAGGAGCTAACTAATGGAGGACTCCTGTTCTACTGCCCATTCAGAACTCAGTTAGGAGCTAACTACTGGAGGACTCCTGTTCTACTGCCCATTCAGAACTCAGTTAGGAGCTAACTACTGGGGGACTCCTGTTCTACTGCCCATTCAGAACTCAGTTAGGAGCTAACTACTGGGGGACTCCTGTTCTACTGCCCATTCAGAACTCAGTTAGGAGCTAACTACTGGGGGACTCCTGTTCTACTGCCCATTCAGAACTCAGTTAGGAGCTAACTACTGGGGGACTCCTGTTCTACTGCCCATTCAGAACTCAGTTAGGAGCTAACTACTGGAGGACTCCTGTTCTACTGCCCATTCAGAACTCAGTTAGGAGCTAACTACTGGGGGACTCCTGTTCTACTGCCCATTCAGAACTCAGTTAGGAGCTAACTACTGGAGGACTCCTGTTCTACTGCCCATTCAGAACTCAGTTAGGAGCTAACTACTGGAGGACTCCTGTTCTACTGCCCATTCAGAACTCAGTTAGGAGCTAACTACTGGGGGACTCCTGTTCTACTGCCCATTCAGAACTCAGTTAGGAGCCAACTACTGGAGGACTCCTGTTCTACTGCCCATTCAGAACTCAGTTAGGAGCTAACTACTGGAGGACTCCTGTTCTACTGCCCATTCAGAACTCAGTTAGGAGCTAACTACTGGAGGACTCCTGTTCTACTGCCCATTCAGAACTCAGTTAGGAGCTAACTACTGGAGGACTCCTGTTCTACTGCCCATTCAGAACTCAGTTAGGAGCTAACTACTGGAGGACTCCTGTTCTACTGCCCATTCAGAACTCAGTTAGGAGCTAACTACTGGAGGACTCCTGTTCTACTGCCCATTCAGAACTCAGTTAGGAGCTAACTACTGGGGGACTCCTGTTCTACTGCCCATTCAGAACTCAGTTAGGAGCTAACTACTGGAGGACTCCTGTTCTACTGCCCATTCAGAACTCAGTTAGGAGCTAACTACTGGGGACTCCTGTTCTACTGCCCATTCAGAACTCAGTTAGGAGCTAACTACTGGAGGACTCCTGTTCTACTGCCCATTCAGAACTCAGTTAGGAGCTAACTACTGGAGGACTCCTGTTCTACTGCCCATTCAGAACTCAGTTAGGAGCTAACTACTGGAGGACTCCTGTTCTACTGCCCATTCAGAACTCAGTTAGGAGCTAACTACTGGAGGACTCCTGTTCTACTGCCCATTCAGAACTCAGTTAGGAGCTAACTACTGGAGGACTCCTGTTCTACTGCCCATTCAGAACTCAGTTAGGAGCTAACTACTGGAGGACTCCTGTTCTACTGCCCATTCAGAACTCAGTTAGGAGCTAACTACTGGAGGACTCCTGTTCTACTGCCCATTCAGAACTCAGTTAGGAGCTAACTACTGGAGGACTCCTGTTCTACTGCCCATTCAGAACTCAGTTAGGAGCTAACTACTGGGGGACTCCTGTTCTACTGCCCATTCAGAACTCAGTTAGGAGCTAACTACTGGGGGACTCCTGTTCTACTGCCCATTCAGAACTCAGTTAGGAGCTAACTACTGGGGGACTCCTGTTCTACTGCCCATTCAGAACTCAGTTAGGAGCTAACTACTGGGGGACTCCTGTTCTACTGCCCATTCAGAACTCAGTTAGGAGCTAACTACTGGGGGACTCCTGTTCTACTGCCCATTCAGAACTCAGTTAGGAGCTAACTACTGGAGGACTCCTGTTCTACTGCCCATTCAGAACTCAGTTAGGAGCTAACTACTGGGGGACTCCTGTTCTACTGCCCATTCAGAACTCAGTTAGGAGCTAACTACTGGAGGACTCCTGTTCTACTGCCCATTCAGAACTCAGTTAGGAGCTAACTACTGGGAGGACTCCTGTTCTACTGCCCATTCAGAACTCAGTTAGGAGCTAACTACTGGAGGACTCCTGTTCTACTGCCCATTCAGAACTCAGTTAGGAGCTAACTACTGGAGGACTCCTGTTCTACTGCCCATTCAGAACTCAGTTAGGAGCTAACTACTGGAGGACTCCTGTTCTACTGCCCATTCAGAACTCAGTTAGGAGCTAACTACTGGAGGACTCCTGTTCTACTGCCCATTCAGAACTCAGTTAGGAGCTAACTACTGGGGGACTCCTGTTCTACTGCCCATTCAGAACTCAGTTAGGAGCTAACTACTGGAGGACTCTGTTCTACTGCCCATTCAGAACTCAGTTAGGAGCTAACTACTGGAGGACTCCTGTTCTACTGCCCATTCAGAACTCAGTTAGGAGCTAACTACTGGGGACTCCTGTTCTACTGCCCATTCAGAACTCAGTTAGGAGCTAACTACTGGAGGACTCCTGTTCTACTGCCCATTCAGAACTCAGTTAGGAGCTAACTACTGGAGGACTCCTGTTCTACTGCCCATTCAGAACTCAGTTAGGAGCTAACTACTGGAGGACTCCTGTTCTACTGCCCATTCAGAACTCAGTTAGGAGCTAACTACTGGGGGACTCTGTTCTACTGCCCATTCAGAACTCAGTTAGGAGCTAACTACTGGAGGACTCCTGTTCTACTGCCCATTCAGAACTCAGTTAGGAGCTAACTACTGGGGGACTCCTGTTCTACTGCCCATTCAGAACTCAGTTAGGAGCTAACTACTGGAGGACTCCTGTTCTACTGCCCATTCAGAACTCAGTTAGGAGCTAACTACTGGAGGACTCCTGTTCTACTGCCCATTCAGAACTCAGTTAGGAGCTAACTACTGGAGGACTACTGTTCTACTGCCCATTCAGAACTCAGTTAGGAGCTAACTACTGGAGGACTCCTGTTCTACTGCCCATTCAGAACTCAGTTAGGAGCTAACTACTGGGGGACTCCTGTTCTACTGCCCATTCAGAACTCAGTTAGGAGCTAACTACTGGAGGACTCCTGTTCTACTGCCCATTCAGAACTCAGTTAGGAGCTAACTACTGGAGGACTACTGTTCTACTGCCCATTCAGAACTCAGTTAGGAGCTAACTACTGGAGGACTCCTGTTCTACTGCCCATTCAGAACTCAGTTAGGAGCTAACTACTGGAGGACTCCTGTTCTACTGCCCATTCAGAACTCAGTTAGGAGCTAACTACTGGAGGACTCCTGTTCTACTGCCCATTCAGAACTCAGTTAGAGCTAACTACTGGAGGACTCCTGTTCTACTGCCCATTCAGAACTCAGTTAGGAGCTAACTACCGGGGGACTCCTGTTCTACTGCCCATTCAGAACTCAGTTAGGAGCTAACTACTGGGGGACTCCGGTTCTACTGCCCATTCAGAACTCAGTTAGGAGCTAACTACTGGAGGACTCCTGTTCTACTGCCCATTCAGAACTCAGTTAGGAGCTAACTACTGGAGGACTCCTGTTCTACTGCCCATTCAGAACTCAGTTAGGAGCTAACTACTGGAGGACTCCTGTTCTACTGCCCATTCAGAACTCAGTTAAGAGCTAACTACTGGAGGACTCCTGTTCTACTGCCCATTCAGAACTCAGTTAGGAGCTAACTACTGGAGGACTCCTGTTCTACTGCCCATTCAGAACTCAGTTAGGAGCTAACTACTGGAGGACTCCTGTTCTACTGCCCATTCAGAACTCAGTTAGGAGCTAACTACTGGAGGACTCCTGTTCTACTGCCCATTCAGAACTCAGTTAGGAGCTAACTAGTAGAGGACTCCTGTTCTACTGCCCATTCAGAACTCAGTTAGGAGCTAACTACTGGAGGACTCCTGTTCTACTGCCCATTCAGAACTCAGTTAGGAGCTAACTACTGGAGGACTCCTGTTCTACTGCCCATTCAGAACTCAGTTAGGAGCTAACTACTGGGGGACTCCTGTTCTACTGCCCATTCAGAACTCAGTTAGGAGCTAACTAGTAGAGGACTCCTGTTCTACTGCCCATTCAGAACTCAGTTAGGAGCTAACTACTGGAGGACTACTGTTCTACTGCCCATGGCTGTAAAGACCTCTGTTTTTGTTATGTGTTTTATGTGAAACATCTAGTATGCGTAGTAGGCCTGTGTAGCCTGCTATGTTTATGTTTGTAGGTTTATTTTGGAACCGTTCCAGACGAGACGTCCCTCATGGGAAAAATTATTAAATAAAAAATTATGAGATTGCTGACGAAGAGGCGAAGCAATAGAGCTAACTGTCTACTAAGCTAGAGTTAGCAATGTTTTCAACTGTAGTCAATGAGAGCTAGCTATAATATAACCAGCTAGCAAACAGTGCAACAAAACTATAGTTTCGAGTTTGAAAAATACTACATAAATAAGCTCTGCATTTCAGGAATCACGGTCGCAAGTACCCCTGGTGCACTGATCAATTATTTAGCCTAATAAACAATAAAACAATTATAAACTCTGTATTTGCCATGGCTTCCATGTGTTTGAAACTAGAGTTTGTCCGAGGCAGGTTGAACATGAGCTTGGTTAGCAATAGTTGCTATCCATCGGAGCACTGCAACTAGTTGCCCAAAATTCTGGGTCGGGCTTAGCGAAGGGTCGTTTTCAGGAAGTAGCCTTGTAGTTAAAAGAAAAAGCATATTGGTCTTCAGCGCAAAAACGTCATAAAAGGCATCTGGCAAAAGTTAATCGACAAACACATTATAATTGTATATATATCTTAAATGACCACGTTATCACCAATTTGATGATTTGATCATCAAGCCCATTCAAAAGATTAGGGGACATGACCCGTAAGTATGACTTAGGACAATGTCACTTGCACATCGTATTCCGAAACACAATTTGGTTTATAAATGTAGAATGTCGTAGCTTTCATGCATTGCTGTTACTCCGTTCTTCATTAGCACTAGCCTATACATGATGTTGGCTTGTAGTATGATTTGGATTTGGAGGGGGGGTGGAAGCATCTAACAATTGGATTTAATTCTTTCCTGGGCACTCCTCAACGATGCAAACAGCACATTCCTTATCAGACTACGGGTAAGCCTAAACATTCCACTTGTTGTTTTACCAGACATAAACCTCAGTAACAGTTAAACATTGAATTTGGGAGGTATTTCATTTGTTACATTTGTAAATAATTATTCAGTGAGGAGAAGGGGCCTGGGAACGCTCACTGCTGTAAATGAGCTCCAGTGTCTGTCACCACACATATACACAGCCAGTAAGACATTCACTTTGATTCAGCTCCATCCTCTCACTCTGTGGTGTGTGTGTGTGTGTGTGTGTGTGTGTGTGTGTGTGTGTGTGTGTGTGTGTTTGCCTGTCTCCCAACTAATCCCATGACTAATTGAATCAACATGACAGAGTTGGCTGGTGTGTGTGGTGTGAGTGGAGCTCCCAGACCATCTGACCAGGCAATCATGCAGGGACTGAGGGAATGCTGGAGGGTGCAACACAGGACGATCCCGTAGAAATATGGTGTGTAGAACATACATGATTCAGTTCCATGTAGAATAGGGAATCTTCCTTCTTTTGCATTGCATTTCTGTCTGCAACGTTGTATCGTTGCACCCCACCCGAGGATGTCTCTCAGTATAAGTCTGACCCTTATAGACGGAGCATACAGTATGTACGAGAAAGCCCATATTTTCTGGCAATAGTCTTAATTGAATTCATGCTCTGCAACAGCCTTTGATGGTGTGCTAGTCTGACGGTGCCTCAGAACAACAATGCATTCACACATTGGAACACATAAAACCGGACATTTATATCAGTTGTGTTCATTACAGTTTGGTGTTTATTTCAGTTTACATTTTAATGTGTAAAAGCACACTAAAACCTAGTGGACGCCAGTGAAATCCTTAGTCACTCTTCCCCATTCACCGTTCCTTAACTGCACTAAGCTGTGTGTGCGTATGTACAGTACGTGCGTCAGTGGAGGCTGCTGAGGGGAGGACGGCTCATAATAATGGCTGGAATGGAGCGAATGGAAAGGTATCAAACATATGGAAACCATGGAAACCATTTGTTTGATATATTTTGATACCATTCCACTCATTCCGCTCCAGCCATTACCACGAGCCTGTCCTCCCCAATGAAGGTGCCACCAACCTCCTGTGACGTGCGTGTGTGATTTGTGTGTACACGCGGGAACTTCACTGTGTAAAAATTCATAGGCTCAGTCAACTCTGTCTCAGCCCTAGCTGTGAATTCAGCTTACCAGCAGACATGATTTGTCATCAGAATGAGCCTGCTTCCTGTTTTGATGTGTGTGTGTTTTCTCTGGCCTTGCCATTATTACCCTGGCAGCTAGCCCAGACCCATTTAAAGTGGGTTGTTGTTGGTTGGCCCCAGGGGCATTAGGTACAGTGAGGGAAAAAAGTATTTGATCCCCTGCTGATTTTGTACGTTTGTCCACTGACAAAGACATGATCAAAATGTAAAATGCAAAATGCAAATGATCAGTCTATAATTTTAATGGTAGGTTTATTTGAACAGTGAGAGACAGAATAACAACAACAAAAATCCAGAAAAACGCATGTCAAAAATGTTATAAATTGATTTGCATTTTAATGAGGGAAATAAGTATTTGACCCCTCTGCAAAACATGACTTAGTACTTGGTGGCAAAACCCTTGTTAGCAATCACAGAGGTCAGACGTTTCTTGTAGTTGGCCACCAGGTTTGCACACATCTCAGCTCCCTCCACAGATTTTCTATGGGATTAAGGTCTGGAGACTGGCTAGGCCACTCCAGGACCTTAATGTGCTACTTCTTGAGCCACTCCTTTGTTGCCTTGGCCGTGTGTTTTGGGTCATTGTCATGCTGGAATACCAATCCACGACCCATTTTCAATGCCCTGGCTGAGGGAAGGAGGTTCTCACCCAAGATTTGACGGTACATGGCCCCGTCCATCGTCCCTTTGATGCGGTGAAGTTGTCCTGTCCCCTTAGCAGAAAAACACCCCCAAAGCATAATGTTTCCACCTCCATGTTTGACGGTGGAGATGGTGTTCTTGGGGTCATAGACAGCATTCCTCCTCCTCCAAACACGGCGAGTTGAGTTGATGCCAAAGAGCTCGATTTTGGTCTCATCTGACCACAACACTTTCAACCAGTTCTCCTCTGAATCATTCAGATGTTCATTGGCAAACTTCAGACGGGCCTATATATGTGCTTTCTTGAGCAGGGGGACCTTGCGGGTGCTGCAGGATTTCAGTCCTTCACGGCGTAGTGTGTTACCAATTGTTTTCTTGGTGACTATGGTCCCAGCTGCCTTGAGAGCATTGACACGATCCTCCCGTGTAGTTCTGGGCTGATTCCTCACCGTTCTCATGATCATTGCAACTCCACGAGGTGAGATCTTGCATGGAGCTCCAGGCCGAGGGAGATTGACAGTTATTTTGTGTTTCTTCCATTTGCGAATAATCGCACCAACTGTTGTCACCTTCTCACCAAGCTGCTTGGCGATGGTCTTGTAGCCCATTCCAGCCTTGTGTAGGTCTACAATCTTGTCCCTGACATCCTTGGAGAGCTCTTTGGTCTTGGCCATGGTGGAGAGTTTGGAATCTGATTAATTGATTGCTTCTGTGGACAGGTGTCTTTTATACAGGTAACAAGCTGAGATTAGGAGCACTCCCTTTAAGAGTGTGCTCCTAATCTCAGCTCATTACCTGTATAAAAAGACACCTGGGAGCCAGAGATCTTTCTGATTTACGTATCAGCTAACCACATTATATGTCATAGGATTCTGTTGCCCGACTGCACAGTAGATGATGTGGCATGCAAACATTGGTTGTTGCATGCAACATCTGAGCAAGGGAATGCAACCATAAAGAAGCCTGGCCAATTGCAACCAACGGCAGAATTGAACATGCAGCCAGCTATTTGAGACGTGGATATTAAATTTTTTTATTTAACTTTTGTTTTTGGAGTACGATCTTGTCTCATCGCTGCAACTCCCCAACGGGCTCGGGAGGCGAAGGTCGAGTCATGAGTCCTCTGAAATATGACCCGCCAAACCGCGCTTCTTAACACCCGCCCGCCAGCCGCACCAACGTGTCGGTGGAAACACCGTTCACCTGACGACCGAGGTCAGCCTGCAGGCGCCCGGCCCACCACAAGGAGTCGCTAGAGCGCAATGGAGGCACCCGGCCAAACCCGCCCCTAACCCAGACGACGCTGGGTCAATTGTGCGCCGCCCTATGGGACTCCCGATCACGGCCGGTTGTGATACAGCCCGGGATCAAACCCGGGTCTGTAGTGACGCCTCTAGCACTGTGATGCAGTGCTTTAGAGCGCTGCGCCACTCGGGAGGCCACAGGGAGTGGGACATTTTGGAAGCAATTGAGATCAGCTGTGCGGGTGATCTTAGCGTGCATTGATGGTTTAATGTGAGATCACCTGAAGATAATGGTTGTGTTCTACTGCTCAGATGTTGCTGACGCATGTAAGATCTTACAACGCCTCAATAGGTATTTTACAAATCAGCTAACCACATCATATACTAGCAATCTGTTGCCTGACTTCACAGTCAATGAGGTGGTGCGCAACCATTAGTTAGCTGAGCAGGGGAACACGACCAACAGTGGTTGCAATTGGCCCTATATTTTCTTGTTTTGTTACCTGGATTCTGTTGGATGTCCTCCCAACTCTCGCCTTTAATTAACACCATAAAGTTGTTCGTGTGGAGTTCTTGAAGAATTTAATCTTCATCCATCTCTGTCCCGGCACTCTCAAATACACTAAGAAAATAGAGACACCATAAAACGTGAAAAAGTCAACATTATTGGAGACCTTGCACCTCTGGAGGCTGAGTCACGTTTGCAAGTAAAGAGATTTGCAGTGGCTAATTAACAGTAAATAAGTTAATTATTTTGCCCCACAGTTAGCCAAGATGATAAGCTAGCCATCTAAAATTGTTTACAATTACAGAACGTGTTCATATGAACCGATAAAACGCTTGATTCGCAGACGGTTGATCACCATGTGGGTGCTAGCAAGCCGACAGCATTACTGGTAGTGCTAGATATCAACAGCCAATCCAGCACAGGCTGGAAGCTATAGTGAGCCTCGATTTGTTAATCACACCGCAATATCGCCTAGCAATTGCATAATATTCAGCTTTCCCCAACTTAAGTCCCACCCTGTTCATGCTCCTGTTCACCAAGCTTCTTTAGCTTCGCTAACTTTGGTGCGAGCCGTTTCCTTCTGTTGAAAATGAATGGGCTCCGTCATTTTATCAGAGGCCATCATTGGGTCTTAGATAGCAATCACGTCTACACTATTTAGCTAGCTACATTAGCGCTGCTGTGTCAATAACCTGGCTCCAGAAATTGCCGAGCTTCTCTCGCCTTGCTAACTAAGGCTCGAGGCGTTTCCTTTTGTTGACAATGAATGGGCTACGTCATTTTGTCGGAGGCCCTCTCAAGGCCTACAGTGCCTTGCAAAAGTATTCATCCCCCATGACGTTTTTCCTATTTTGTTGCATTACATACTGTAATTTAAATGGATTTTTATTTGGATTTCATGTAATGGACATACACAAAATAGTCCAAATTGGTGAAGTGAAATGAAAAAATAACTTGTTTCAAAAAATTAAATAAGGGTAAAGTGGTGCGTGCATACAGTGGGGAAAAAAAGTATTTAGTCAGCCACCAATTGTGCAAGTTCTCCCACTTAAAAAGATGAGAGAGGCCTGTAATTTTCATCATAGGTACACGTCAACTATGACAGACAAATTGAGAAAACAAATTCCAGAAAATCACATTGTAGGATTTTTAATGAGTTTATTTGCAAATTATGGTGCAAAATAAGTATTTGGTCAATAACAAAAGTTTCTCAATACTTTGTTATATACCCTTTGTTGGCAATGACACAGGTCAAACGTTTTCTGTAAGTCTTCACAAGGTTTTCACACTCTGTTGCTGGTATTTTGGCCCATTCCTCCATGCAGATCTCCTCTAGAGCAGTGATGTTTTGGGGCTGTCGCTGGGCAACACGGACTTTCAACTCCCTCCAAAGATTTTCTATGGGGTTGAGATCTGGAGACTGGCTAGGCCACTCCAGGACCTTGAAATGCTTCTTACGAAGACACTCCTTCGTTGCCCGGGCGGTGTGTTTGGGATCATTGTCATGCTGAAAGACCCAGCCACATTTCATCTTCAATGCCCTTGCTGATGGAAGGAAGTTTTCACTCAAAATCTCACGATACATGGCCCCATTCATTCTTTCCTTTACACGGATCAGTCGTCCTGGTCCCTTTGCAGAAAAACAGCCCCAAAGCATGATGTTTCCACCCCCATGCTTCACAGTAGGTATGGTGTTCTTTGGATGCAACTCAGCATTCTTTGTCCTCCAAACACGACGAGTTGAGTTTTTACCAAAAGTTCTATTTTGGTTTCATCTGACCATATGACATTCTCCCAATTCTCTTCTTGATCATCCAAATGCACTCTAGCAAACTTCAGACGGGCCTGGACATGTACTGGCTTAAGCAGGGGGGACACGTCTGGCACTGCAGGATTTGAGTCCCTGGCGGCATAGTGTGTTACTGATGGTAGGCTTTGTTACTTTGGTCCCAGCTCTCTGCAGGTCATTCACTAGGTCCCCCGTGTGGTTCTGGGATTTTTGCTCACCATTCTTGTGATCATTTTGACCCCACGGGGTGAGATCTTGCGTGGAGCCCCAGATCGAGGGAGATTATCAGTGGTCTTGTATGTCTTCCATTTCCTAATAATTGCTCCCACAGTTGATTTCTTCAAACCAAGCTGCTTACCTATTGCAGATTCAGTCTTCCCAGCCTGGTGCAGGTCTACAATTGTGTTTCTGGTGTCCTTTGACAGCTCTTTGGTCTTGGCCATAGTGGAGTTTGGAGTGTGACTGTTTGAGGTTGTGGACAGGTGTCTTTTATACTGATAACAAGTTCAAACAGGTGCCATTAATACAGGTAACGAGTGGAGGACATAGGAGCCTCTTAAAGAAGAAGTTACAGGTCTGTGAGAGCCAGAAATCTTGCTTGTTTGTAGGTGACCAAATACTTATTGTCCACCATAATTTGCAAATAAATTCATTAAAAATCCTACAATATGATTTTCTGGAGAAAAAAATCCTCAATTTGTCTGTCATAGTTGACATGTACCTATGATGAAAATTACAGGCCTCTCTCATCTTTTTAAGTGGGAGAACTTGCACAATTGGTGGCTGACTAAATACTTTTTTTCCCCACTATATGTATTCACCCCCTTTGTTATGAAGCCCCTAAATAAGATCTGGTGCAACCAATTACCTTCAGAAGTAACATAATTAGTTAAATAAAGTCCACCTGTGTGCAATCTAAGTGTCACATGATCTGTCACATGATCTCAGTATATACAGTGGGGGAAAAAAAGTATTTAGTCAGCCACCAATTGTGCAAGTTCTCCCACTTAAAAAGATGAGAGAGGCCTGTAATTTTCATCATAGGTACACGTCAACTATGACAGACAAAAATAGAAAAAAAATCCAGAAAATCACATTGTAGGATTTTTAATGAATTTATTGGCATATGATGGTGGAAAATAAGTATTTGGTCAATAACAAAAGTTTCTCAATACTTTGTTATATACCCTTTGTTGGCAATGACACAGGTCAAACGTTTTCTGTAAGTCTTCACAAGGTTTTCACACACTGTTGCTGGTATTTTGGCCCATTCCTCCATGCAGATCTCCTCTAGAGCAGTGATGTTTTGGGGCTGTCGCTGGGCAACACAGACTTTCAACTCCCTCCAAATATTTTCTATGGGGTTGAGATCTGGAGACTGGCTAGGCCACTCCAGGACCTTGAAATGCTTCTTACGAAGCCACTCCTTCGTTGCCCGGGCGGTGTGTTTGGGATCATTGTCATGCTGAAAGACCCAGCCACGTTTCATCTTCAATGCCCTTGCTGATGGAAGGAGGGTTTCACTCAAAATCTCACGATACATGGCCCCATTCATTCTTTCCTTTACACGGATCAGTCGTCCTGGTCCCTTTGCAGAAAAACAGCCCCAAAGCATGATGTTTCCAACCCCATGCTTCACAGTAGGTATGGTGTTCTTTGGATGCAACTCAGCATTCTTTGTCCTCCAAACATGACGAGTTGAGTTTTTACCAAAAAGTTATATTTTGGTTTCATCTGACCATATGACATTCTCCCAATCCTCTTCTGGATCATCCAAATGCACTTCAGACGGGCCTGGACATGTATTGGCTTAAGCAGGGGGACACGTCTCGCACTGCAGGATTTGAGTCCCTGGCGGCGTAGTGTGTTACTGATGGTTGGCTTTGTTACTTTGGTCCCAGCTCTCAGCAGGTCATTCACTAGGTCCCCCCGTGTGGTTCTGGGATTTTTGCTCACCGTTCTTGTGATCATTTTGACCCCACGGGGTGAGATCTTGCATGGAGCCCCAGATCGAGGGGAGATTATCAGTGGTCTTGTATGTCTTCCATTTCCTAATAATTGCTCCCACAGTTGATTTCTTCAAACCAAGCTGCTTACCTGTTGCAGATTCAGTCTTCCCAGCCTGGTGCAGGTCTACAATTTTGTTTTTGGTGTCCTTTGACAGCTCTTTGGTCTTGGCCATTGTGAAGTTTGGAGTGTGACTGTTTGAGGTTGTGGACAGGTGTCTTTTATACTGATAACAAGTTCAAACAGGTGCCATTAATACAGGTAACGAGTGGAGGACAGAGGAGCCTCTTAAAGAAGAAGTTACAGGTCTGTGAGAGCCAGAAATCTTGCTTGTTTGTAGGTGACCAAATACTTATTTTCCACCATAATTTGCAAATAAATTCATTAAAATCCTACAATGGGATTTTCTGGATTTTTTTCTCAATTTGTCTGTCATAGTTGACGTGTACCTATGATGAAAATTACAGGCCTCTCTCATCTTTTTAAGTGGGAGAACTTGCACAATTGGTGGCTGACTAAATACTTTTTTGCCCCACTGTATACACCTGTTCTGAAAGGCCCCATAGTCTGCAACACCACTAAGCAAGGGGCACCAGCAAGCAAGTGGCACCATGAAGACCAAGGAGCTCTCCAAACAGGTCAGGGACAAAGTTGTGGAGAATTATAGATCAGGGGCCTGTTGCACAAAAGTAGAATTAAGACATCCGGGATAAATGACTCAGCTGAGCTCAATGAAGCCAAAACATGTGCGTCCAGGCTTAATTGGTTGCACAAAGACCAAGCCAGGATGAGCAGACACGGATTCATTAAGCCAGGTGAAACCAATCCTGGATAGGTGCGCGCTCACGGCTCACTCAAATAGACCCCGCCACAGATCACAGATTAACTGATTTACCATGGCAACTAGAGCCGCGTACTTTTCCCGTCGGAAGCACAAATCCTCATGGAGGCATACGAGGAGGTAAAATATATAATTAAGAAGAAAGGCAACACCGCCACAGTGATAAAGCAAAGAGAAAAAGCGTGGCAAAGTATTGCAGACCGCCTGAATGCGTAAGTAGTGCACAATTACACACTCACCGCTCCGCTGAAACATCACAATTACAATTCAAATATTTAATTCACATCTCCAAAAATGCAGTTGTACTGTAATTATGAAACGGTTAAATTTTTAATTGAAATGCACAGCAGATATGAGTGAAATTGTGTAAAGTAACTCCATCACACTGTATAAAGCTATGATAAATTTTTTGATATTTTTACTGAAAACAAGACAAAAATACCAAGTAATTTTTTGCAGTGTGACTCCATTAAATGTGTGTGTGTGTGTGTGTGTGTGTGTGTGTGTGTGTGTAGATTAAACATGAACGGGCCAAAACGGACATGGCAGCAGGTCAAAATCAAATACAAGAACATTCTGCAGAATGGTATGGTCCCTGACTAATATTTAACAAAGCACAAGCATATATTGTACCCAGAAGGTGCCTGCTCACACATTGTCTGTACTGTTTTAGCAGTGAAAAAGAATACCCACAGACAAGGCACGGGTGGTGGGTCACCAAAGGCTGACCTTACCCCAGCAGAGGACATGGCCTTGGAGCTAAATAAAGGCAGGCCCGTCTTAGAGGGGATCCCTGGGGGAAAGAGACGAGCATAGGTTCCTCCCAAGATGCCACCCGCTTCATTCAAGGTATGTCCTTCCATCTCTACATGGGATACAACCACATTCATATTGAATCAATTTGGACTGTCTGACTTTGGTTTACCTATTGCCTTGCAGTGTCTGGCAGCACTGTGTTCCTGTTAGAGCCACCAGCACAAGCACCAGACGATGCTGATCCAGTGAGTACTCCATCAAAGGCATACTGTAGGCCTGGCATGTCTTGTCTACTAGCTTCAATATGAATCCGATTAAATGTGATAGGGTGAAGGCCCCAGTGCAGCAGCAACAGCACATGATGGAGACGATGATGAGGAGGAGACCATCTCTCTGGATTCCAGAAGGCATGAGGTATCATGTTAAGACTGTGAAAGTACTATTTACTCTACAATGGTGAGGAGTCCTCATCAAAATCAAAAAATCTAATTTCTTTTACAGGACCCAGATGCTATACAGTGGGAAAACCAGCCTGGCAACATAGTGCGTATTAATAAAAGGACACCACATCCTGCCAAATTCCAGCTGCGCTAATTGTATTGTGTTCACAGAGCTCACAAGCTATCAGAAAGTTGTATGGCAACCACCTCCGGCGCCAAATAGAACTGGCAGACATAGACATTCAGTACAAGAAGAAAAAGATGGAAAATCTTGCACTGGAGTCCGAAATAAAAAGAGGACAATTAGGAAACTGGACCTTGAAATAAAAAAACTTGAGAGGGAGGTGAGATATGCCTTCAATGTACACTGTATGCTAACTGTAACACAAATGTATTAATCATTATTTTTCTTTCCTCCCCCAGCTCCAAGAAGATGACACAGCTCAAAATAAAAATTAGGTATATTCTCGTAAAAGTCAAGTGAGCCATGACATATGAGCTCTTATTGTGAGCACACAGGACGGTGGCATCTTTCTAAGGTTTTTTTATTTTCCCAGCAATCAGTACAACCAAGTCATCGTTATAAGGCATCGCCCTCTTTTGCCCACCCCCCAGCACCAGGTGTGGCCACTAGCCTATATGAAGGCCCAAAATTGTGTGTTCCTTTCTGCTCTGACAATGGCATGCCCATTACGTGCGAGATGTGGTGGATGAAGAAGCACTTGTGCTGAGGAGAGCCTTCAGGCGAGAAAGGGTCTTCAGGGACCGGTTGGACCCACTGGCCTTCCCTGATGACCATCTATATGAAAGATACAGGTTTTCTGCAGATGGCATCAGGTATCTATGCAGACTACTGGGTCCCAGGATTAAGCACCGCACTGCACGGGAGCCATGCACTGAGTGTGGAGCAAATGGTTTGTGTGGCCTTGCGCTTTTTTGCTAGTGGAGCCTTCCTGTACTCAGTGGGGGATGCAGAACAGCTGAACAAGGCCACAATTTGCCGCACAATAAGGAGTGTGTGTCTGGCTATCAAAGCATTAGCAGATGTCTTCATCTCCTTCCCTGGCCACAGAAGACTCTGTGACATCAAAGAGGAGTTCTATAGGATTGCAGGTAAGAGGATCTACAAATTACAGGACAACTGTTAACACATAGTAGGATACTCATTACTTTGTGTGACAGGTTTCCCCAATGTCATTGGTGCAGTGGACTGCACACACATAAGGATAAAAGCCCCCTCAGGTGCCCATGAGGCCGATTTTGTGAATAGGAAATCCTTTCACAGCATTAATGTTCAGGTGAACATAACTTTTTGATATTGTCCATTGACGAACACTCTGCATTGCCAGTGATGTGCATTGATTGGTGTAATATTCCTCATCTTATGATTTCAGATGGTCTGCAATGCTGACTGTGTGATCAGCAATGTTGTGGCAAAATGGCCTGGCTCAGTCCATGACTCCAGAATCTTTCGGGCCTCTGAAATCTATCAGTGCCTATCACAAGGTAAGCCACACAACCCCTATTTATAACCATCATGGCTGTGTCAAGAATATCACTGTGTTTATGAGGTAGTAATGATGAGATTTTGTGTTGACAGGTGAATTCTCTGGTGTGTTGCTGGGAGACAGGGGGTATGGCTGCCAGCCTTTTCTCCTGACACCTTTCACAGACCCCCAGGAAGCACAGCAGGCCTACAACCATGCCCATGCCAGGACCAGGGCCAGAGTTGAAATGACCTTTGGCCTCCTGAAGGCACGCTTTCACTGCCTTCACAAATTAAGGGGTCAGCCCTGTTAGGGCATGTGATATTACTGTGGCTTGTGCTGTCCTCCACAATGTGGCCTGCCTGAGGAAGGAGAGGGCCCCCAGAGTGCCACCAGCCATGGACTGGGACAATCCGGCAATCTTCCCTGATGACGACAGTGGTCGGCTGCTGAGGGACCAATATGTGTTGAATTATTTTAGTTAGTATGTGTGCTTTCAATTTTGGTTAAATATGTCCTGCGGTGGCAGAGGAATTTGGGTTTTTTTGGGTTCGTTTTTTTACGAATTTGGCCTCTTATGATGTTTGTGCGGTATACTGTGTGTAATACAAGGCTGCAGGGAGGCTACTGCATCCATTCATTTGTCTGTTCAGTTGATGTGTATGGATTTGTCCTGCATTTATTTTAGTGTGCAGACATGCAGGGTGTGTTATATACAGACCTTTGAATGTGTATGTATCATTTTGTATAATATGCTTGGATTCTGTGCTTTCCATCTTGTAGAGTCACTGTGACTTCAGTTTCGAAAGGAGCTGATGGTTTACCTGCTTTGTTTTGTCCTTATTCAATAAAGGAACATAATGTTACACATTGTGTTTTTATATTCATATGGAATGTGTATTTGTTTATATGACAGAGTACTAGGGCCACACTGAAGAAAAAGGATAAAGTCATAAATTTATGAGGCTGGTTCTTTCTGCAGAAAAGCTACATATTGTTTTTACAGTTTTGATACTTATGACAATGTGATACTTAATATTCTGGCACATCAGCATGTCTTTGTTTATGAAACCATACTGAAGTACAATTTCACGAAATGCCCCACATCTGTCATTTTAACAACTGTCCTCCCTTTAAAACAACTGGTTACAATATTATGACTTGTGTTTTTTCCCCTCTGTGGCCCTAATATTCTATCATTTTATATATAGCCTTATAGTCTATGGGAAACTGTAAATTATCTAATGATAGCAACATCATCTAAAAATCATTTTTTATCCAAAATCATTGAAATTAATGATCACAAACGTTTAAATAATGACAGTGGGTCTAGTTATATGTGATAACAATGTATAGTGAGCAGTGAAATAACTATTGGTTTCCATTTGTGGTGACTGCTGACTGACATTAGGGATGAGATTAAATAGATCCTGGAATTTAGCCTGGTCTGGAGCAGGCTAGCTCCACAGAATAAATCTCCATGGTAATTTATACCATAACATATCCTCCTGCCCCCTATCCATCTTTAGTGCAACCGGATTACGGATCAATTGAGCCAGGATCACCAAGATATCCTGGCTTAATCCCTTATCCTAGTTTTGTGCAACAGGCCCCTGGGTTACGTTTTTAAAAAATATCAGAAACTTTGAAAGAATATGGCACCAGAACAACAAACCTGCCAAGAGAGGGCCACCCACCAAAACTCACAAACCATCAGAGTCAACAAAGAGACCAAAGATAACCCTGAAGGAGCTGCAAAGCTCCACAGCGGAGATTGAAGTATCTGTCCATATGACCACTTTAAGCCGTACACTCCACAGAGCTGGGCTTTACGGAGGAGTGGCCAGAAAAAAGCCATTGTTTGAAGAAAAAAATAAGCAAACACGTTTGGTGTTCGCCAAAAGGCATGTGGGAGACTCCCCAAACATATGGAAGAAGGTACTCTGGTCAGATGAGACTAAAATTGAGCTTTTTGGCCATCAAGGAAAACGCTATGTCTGGCGCAAACCCAACACCTCTCATCACCCCGAGAACACCATCCCCACAGTGAAGCATGGTGGTGGCAGCATCATGCTGTGGGCATGTTTTTCATCGGCAGGGACTGGGAAACTGGTCAGAATTGAAGGAATGATGGATGGCGCTAAATACAGGGAAATTCTTGAGGGAAACCTGTTTCAGTCTTCCAGAGATTTGAGACTTGGACGGAGGTTCACCTTCCAGCAGGACAATGACACTAAGCATACTGCTAAAGCAACACTTGATTGGTTTAAGGGGAAACATTTAAATATATTGGAATGGCCTAGTCAAAGCCCAGACCTCAATCCAATTGAGAATCTGTGATATGACTTAAAGACTGCTGTACACCAGCGGAACCCATCCAACTTGATGGAGCTGGAGCAGTTTTGCCTTGAAGAATGGGCAAAAATCCCAGTGGCTATATGTGCCAAGCTTATAGAGACATACCCCAAGAGACTTGCAGCTGTGTATGCTGCAAAGGTGGCTCTACAAAGCCCCCTGGGCCCCCACTCTCTCCTGCAGCTCCTGACACACCACAGGGTCACAGGGCAAAGGTCATACAACATGTTAATACGATCAGCTACAAGCACCTTTTCATTGTTTCATGGATGATTAGGTTGAGCAGGTTGGGGGGGGGTGAATAGTTATGCAAGCTCAAGTTTTCTGTTTTTTTTTTGTCTTATTTCTTGTTTGTTTCACACAAAAAAAATATTTTGCATCTTCAAAGTGGTAGGCATGTTGTGTAAATCAAATGATACAAACCCCCCAAAAATCCATTTGAATTCCAGGTTGTAAGGCAACAAAATAGGAAAAATGCCAAAGAGGGTGAATACTTTCGCAAGCCACTGTAAGTGGAGATTAGGTCTTAGTTAGCAATTGCTTCTACACTATTTTGCTAGCTACAGTAGCGCTGCCATGTCAATAATCTGTCTCCAAAAATTCAGAGGTGTCTTAATTTTGTTAACATTTTACCATTGTGACGCTGATACATGCATATCCACTTTCTAGGCATATACTAACCATTTTTCTTACTCTGTGAGACCAAGCTTCACCGTTCCTACAGTATGAAAGCGGCAATACATTTGGCGTGAGTGCTCAGTGTAATTTATACACACAAATATGAATTGTTAATATGTACTTGACCCTACCTTTCTCTAGAGCCTCTTGAAATTCAGATGGCACCACTATCTTCCCTGTTTTCCCATTCTGGCTCGACAGCTTGAGGACTGAGATTTTTTCTGGGGTGTTACAAAATAATATAAACAACTTGAAATATATATATTTCTACAAACAATAAAATAAAAGAGACCATACTTTTAAATGTGTTAAAGGTAGGCACTGCAGATATGGAAATGAGCGTGATGCAAGACTTTGCTCTCACACATTCACACTTATTATCTGCGTTTCTGACTAAAACAGTGAAGAAGTTTAGCCTCGCTCGTCAACGCACTTAGTTGTTGTGGACATTGATCCACTACTGCTGTTTACTTTGTGCATCTACATCATCTCGCCGAGTCTACCATTAAGCAACATTCACCAAGCAAGTGACTGAAGGCAAAGATTGTCTATTATTTTGACAAGATATTTGAGTGACCGCTCTAACAATGGAAATACATGTCCTCAAAGATGGAAGGCAGGTGGGAGGAGGCAAGATCAGGTGGGACCATTCTAGCCAATGAGAGGGCAGATACGCATAGGGATAGATAGGGGACTAATGTTTGTATCTGTGCCATTATAGCATCTGTGACAGCATGGACAGCGCCATCTTCATTTGAAAGTAGTAAATGTTCTTCTTCTACATTGGCTGATTGCTCCAAACGCACAGGAATCCCCATCAAGTTGACAACTTTAAAATGGTGGAAGCCCTCAATGGCAATGTCCATGCTAAAACGGGTTATATCCATGATGAGTCCGCTATCTATGACAACAGGCACAACTCCGATATAAAATTGTTTTTGGGTAAGTTGCCGAAATGCCACGTGCGTCCAACAACTTAACCATTATGAAACTTCTATTCGATCAAATAAGTCTCACATAGCAAATTAGCAATATATTTTTTTGCTGACCAAATTCAAATCTCTTATTGACCTCCCATACAAAAATTCCTAAAGTAAAACCTCTTTGCCCAGCTGCCACTGATCTAATATTGGATTGCAAAAGTTAGTACTCTGACTACTACTATGATATGGGGAGGGGTTAGTGTTAGCACACAGTTAGGTAACACTCTACCAGGATACACTTCCACACTCCATCCTCAAGCTTAAAGAGAATATATTTCTGTAATGCTGTTCCAATGACATACATCCTTATCATAGGCTGTATAATGTGTGAACATATTGGGAGACAAGGTTTCACCGTTCCTACAGGGTGGAGTTCAATGTTCAGTATTTGGTTAAAGGTTGAACTGAAACAATGGTCTATCAAGTGTTCTGTGAAGGGGACGTTTGCCCTGGATCAATAGTCCATGCGTTCCCCACTGTCACCATGATGTGTCTCAGTAAACAAACGGGTTTCTCATAGGGTTCTGTTCAAAAGTAGTGAGATGCACTGTGTAGTGTTTGAAATGAGTTTGGAGAGTGGGGGAGAGTGGGGTAAGTTGAGCCAATTTTTAACATTCAGCATCACTACGTCAATGGAAATATAGTAGTCTTTCTAACAAAGATATCTACACATATTTCAGGAGGTTGTTTATCCCTGGAAAAAAATCTGAATTTGTGTAAACATGACAGTTTTGAAAACATAGCTTGTCCAAAGAAAGTGGTCTCTTGGCACAACTTACCCCGGGTATGGGGTAAGTTGAGCCTCCTTGGGGTAAGTAGTAGAGCCGGGACGATACCAGTATTGTGATACTCATTAAAATCGTGGATTTAACTTCTTTAGGAAAACAGCCCTAATGTTGGAAACAAACATCGTTATGTTGTCATCCAGAGTCACATTTATTTTCCAAGCTATAGCACCAAATATAGCAGTTTTTATTTTCTGCTTTGTGTTTTCATTTTTGCAATGGAAAAAATATTGTGATACTGGTATCGTCCTGGCCCTAGTAAGTAGGTGATGGTGTCCTGTGACAGTGGGTGATGGTGCTGGTAGGTCATTCAGATATTCAGATATAGATCTCTCTCTTCAATATCACTTACCCATTTCTTGGCCAGTTGTCTGGGACAGGGATGTTGTTTCGATATGCCAATTCGTAGGCAAGTTCTCTGCATTTGAGGCTACTCAGCCCATGAAACTGGTCTGCGAGATTCTTGATCTGTTTAGCAAGCTCAGACTCCATGTCATCAGATAAGACCTTGTGTGCCTCTGCTACTCTATCATAGCCTCTCTTTCGCACAGGTACATGTTCATTTTCTTTTTTGTCAATGTACCTCTTCAGTATCATTTAGTCAATTTTTTCATTCCTTGCTGCTGCTTGAATGGACTTCGTCCCTTCTCTCACTTCCTTGGCTGCTCTCTCAAGAACCTCAAAGGGGGCTAGACCCCTGCTTGTTTTATGGTTGTATACACGGGGCATGATGATGTCTGCTCTGTAACAATAAAAATGTTTATACATATTATGCATAAAACGGACAACATGTAATCATCATTTGTATGGGGTATGGTGGCCATTGGCTCAACTTACCCCAAGGCAAACATTTGGACTATACAGTATTATCCCGCACAGCTACAAGGATTAATTTTCATGCTAGGTTTAGGACCTCATATTGTATCTTATAAAACTGATGTATAAAACAATCTTAGAACTATTTACTTTGGTTTAGATACAAGCATCATAAAACCTATAACACAATACATTTATTTGACTTAGTGAAAATCAGTTTTTTGGACATAACTTGCTTACCACTTTTTCCATGTGGTTTCTTCCTTCACAGACTCCATGAAACGATGACCTCTTCCTAAATATTTGGTCACATGATTAATTTTGTGTATGGTTTTCTAGAAACAAGGGGTGGCTCAACTAACCCTTTAGCTCAACTAACCCCACTCTCCTCTACAGGATGCAATCTAGGAAACATTGGATTTTTGCCACAGTGGGTCTCACAGGATTAACGTCCTGCGCCTCGTGTGTTGTAGCCGCTACCTGCTGGGTGCCGGCAAACGCTGGCGGTGTGGGCTGATTCAACCTGTAGAATCATCATGAAATGAACTGGAAACGGGGGCCAATATTCCGGTCAGAGGCACTCGGCTGTCTCTTCTTCTGGTGTTTTTCTCTCAAAGAGTTTCTGTACTTACTGTACTAGATGTGTTGTGTTGTTCCTTTATTCATATTCCAGTTGAGACCTATCCCTGTTCTTTCTCTAGGTCAAGGATGTACATTACGATGCTGAAGCATTTTGTGTAACTGAACACCGATGGGATAGAAAAGCACTATCTGAGAGACTAAACAAACACTTATAAGCTGTGTGTTTGTGTTTGTGTGTGTGTGTGTGTGTGTGTGTTTGTGTTTAACTATCCTTGTAGGTACCAGAAGTCCTCACAAGGATAGTAAAACAAGGACAATTGTGACAAGTGGGGACATTTCGCCGGTCCCCATGAGGAAAAATGTTTAGGCTTAGGGTTTAGGGTTAGAATTAAGGTTAGGGTTAGGTATAGTTTTAGGGTTAAGGGTTTGGGGTTAAGGTTAGGGTTGAGGTTAGGGTTATGGTTAGGTTAAGGGTTATGTTTAGAGTTAGTGGTTAGGGAAAATAGGATTTTGAAAGGAAATAAAAATGTTGGTCCCCACAAGGACAGTGTGTGTGTGTGTGTGTGTGTGTGTGTGTACTCTGTGGATACCCACAGTGCCCTATAAACCGTTCTCTTAAACTGTTCTCTTTACTCTTTCAGTTTCTCACATTGTAAAACACAACGAGCCCAGAGACATAACACTAGACTAGTGAATATGTGTTTTATGTCACAATGGACTATTTCCATACACTTGTACTCTATAATGGCATTGATTCATTGGAAACTGGATGCATAAATTTCTTTTGTTACTGTTATTACTCTGCGGAATGTATACCGTTCAGCCAGGTTTTTGAGGCCAATTTCATCAGGTCGGATATATAATATGGTCTCTAGATATGCTGCAAGATACAGCATGAATTTTTCAGTGTGCAGAATTGTTCAGCTAAATGTGGTGTCCAAGGTCTTTGGACGGCAGTTGAAGTTGGTGTAAAATTGTTTCCTCATTGTTAAAACCAACTATTTTCGGCATTAAACTGGTTTTATGGTACAAGTGGTGAGCGGGGTCTGAACGGAGATATAACGCATTTGCGGTTGTGCGGAGGATCTGCACTGAGCTCTGCACACATCCTCATTTTTGTAACAAAGAGGAGGGTCTCTGCGAGCTCCGCATTCAGTGATTGATTGTCTGGAGTGGTGGGGGACGTACTTCCTGTCGGCTGTAGCGTCATTAGTTAACGAACATCCATAGCTATCTATTTAGCATAACTCAAACAAGTCTGTGTACATTTTGTGTACCACAATTCAATGTTGACAATGTATCCCACATTTTGCAACAAAAAATAGCTAGTTAGCTATCTAAGTTCAAAGCTTACACCACACTTTGTGAATATCAACCGCTAGCTAGCTCCGTAGCTATACTAACTAGCTACAATGCCTTGCAAAAGTATTAATCTCCTGGGCATTTTTCCTATTTTGTTGCATTGCAACCTGTAATTTAAATGGATTTTTTATTTGGATTTCATGTAAAGGACATACACAAAATAGTCCAAATTGGTGAAGTGAAATGAAAAAAAATAACTTGTATCAATAAATTCTAAAAAAATTAATAACGGAAAAGTGGTGCATGCATATGTATTCACCTCCTTTGCTATGAAGCCCCTAAATAAGATCTGGTGCAACCAATTACCTTCAGAAGTCACATAATTAGTCCACCTGTGTGCAATCTAAGTGTCACATGTTCTGTCACAAGATCCCAGAATATATTCACCTGTTCTGAAAGGCCCCAGAGTCTGCAACACCACTAAGCAAGGGCACCACCAAGCAAGCGGCACCATGAAGACCAAGGAGATCTCCAAACAGGTCAGGAACAAAGTTGTGGAGAGGTACAGATCAGGGGTTGGGTTATAAAAAAAATATCAGAAACTTTTAACATCCCACGGAGCACCATTCAATCCATTTTTAAAAAATTTAAAGAATATGGCACCACAACAAACCTGCCAAGAGAGGGCCGCCCACCAAAACTCACGGACCAGGCAAGGAGGGCATTAATCAGAGAGGCAACAAAGAGACCAAAGATAACCCTGAAGGAACTGCAAAGCTCCACAGCGGAGATTGGAGTAGCTGTCCATAGGGACCACTTTAAGCCGTACATTCCACAGAGCTGGGCTTTATGGGAAGAGTGGCCAGAAAAAAGCCATTGCTTAAAGAAAAAAATAAGCAAACACGTTTGGTGTTTGCCAAAAGGCTTGGGAGACTCCCAAACACACGGAAGAAGGTACTCTGGTCAGATGAGACTAAAATTGAGCTTTTTGGCCATCAAGGAAAACACTATGTCTGGCGCAAATCCAACACCTCTCATTACCCGAGAACACCATCCCCACGGTGAAGCATGGTGGTGGCAGCATTATGCTGTGGGGATGTTTTTTCATCGGCAGGGACTGAAACTGGTCAGAATTGGAAGGAATGATGGATGGCGCTAAATACAAGGAAATTCTTGAGGGAAACCTGTTTCAGTCTTCCAGAGATTTGAGACTTGGACGGAGTGCTAAAGCAACACATGAGTGGTTTAAAGGGGAAACATTTAAATATATTGGAATGGCCTAGTCAAAGTCCAGACCTCAATCCAATTGAGAATCTGTGGTATGACTTAAAGACTGCTGTACACCAGCGGAACCCATCCAACTTGAAGGAGCTGGAGCAGTTTTGCCTTGAACAATGGGCAAAAATCCCAGTGGCTATATGTACCAAGCTTATAGAGACATACCCCAAGAGACTTGTAGCTGTAATTGCTGCAAAAGGTGGCTCTACAAAGTATTGACTTTTGGGGTGGTGAATAGTTATGCAAGCTCAAGTTTTCCGTTTTTTTGTCTTATTTCTTGTTTGTTTCACACACAAAAATATTTGATAGGCATGTTGTGTAAATCAAATGATACAAACCCCCCCAAAAATAATTTTAATTCCAGGTTGTAAGGCAACAAAATAGGAAAAATGCCAAGGGGGGTGAATACTTTCGCAAGCCACTGTAGCTACATTACTTTTGTTGTTTTCAGTTATTTTTATACGCAGGCACCGCGAACCCCACGGATGGTATAAATGCCTGACGGGCGTGGAGGTCCCGTAAACGCTTTAAGCATAATTAAGGTTTTAGTATTCATCGAGGCACGTCCATAATTTGCTGTTCAAATTATGCAGTATGTTGATGAGTTCATGTTGCGCGCTACGTGATGAAGCCGAATGTGATGTCAGAATGATGTCAGCCTGACCTGTTGGGGTATAGGTGAATGCTATGTCCATTTGACATGTCCTTTTGGGATGGTGTCATCACTTCCACACCTCATATATCCCTATGTTTATATTAACTGTGTGAAGGCAGCAGTGAGAAGATATGCTCAGATGTCACTGTCTGTCTCTCTCTCTCTCTCCTCTCTCCCTCCTCTCTCTCTGTCTCTATCTCTCTCTCTGTCTCTCTCTCTCTTCATCTCTCTCCCACTCCCAGAATCAAATGAATCAGGATATCTTTTAAAGATCAATGACTCAATAATGTGTGGTAAAAGCAGGAACCAACCGATTCTGCAGTGAGTACAGCAGGTATTTTTGTGTCTGCATCTCTGGCTCCATGATTACTGTTAAAGCTGCAATATGCAGAAATCACTCTGCCATTTCCTGGTTGCTAAGATTCTAATAGTTTGCCTAATTTCAGTTTATGTTACAAAACAAACAATGTATAGTGTAGAAAATAATTGTACCATCTAAACCGCTGTGAAATATATTTGCAAGAACCAAAAAATATTGTATTTTCAGCTGTTTGAAACTGGTGTACAAAACCGAAAGTAAAAGATGCAAAAACAAAACTTAAGAACGGGAAGCATAGAAATAGCGCACATAGAACAGATCTACCGCTTCTTGGATTTGCTTTTAATAAGAATGATAGATCTATAACTCACATTTCTATGTGAATTTGTCAGGGTCGCCCAAAAAGTTACATATTGCAGCTTTAAGAGCCGGTAGTGATCTTTAACTGTGAAACATATCTACAATCTGCTGCCTCATTGTCCCCCTTATAGCCTGGCTTTACTGCTTCTCCTGTGGAAACTAGATTCCATATATGCACCCCACTAGTTCCTGCACCTAATCTGTAATCAATTTGTTTGCAGTTGCCTACAGTCCTAGGCGAGTTGGAGGGGTGATTGTGCGACTGAGATTGCCTCAGAGCCAAGATAAATGCCTTCTGGACTTGAATAAATGAGTTCCCCTGACCATGGTCAAATAAGTGGTTCACGAAAAAAGGAAAATATTTTCCATTTTACTCACGCTCTCTTCATTACATAGCCCCCATGCCTCTAGCTTATTGCTTATTTGGATTCTACCTTCCATTTGTTGCTACAGATGGTACTATTCTCAACCGTATCTGTCTATAAACCAACAGACTACATTTATGCAAGTTCCCTGCCCTTCTTTGTCAAGTGGAAAGAATGTGTTATTGAAACGACCGTTGCATAAGTTATATATCTATCTATTTTTGCTGTTTTTGCATGTAAAAGTGGGAGCAGGCTGTGAATTTTAAAGAGCAGATTATTCCGAGTGCCATTGAGCTTTTGCTCATTTGCTCTGAAAGCGGCAATTACATTTTTTTCACGTGCTTAACGAACTGTCATTTGAATAATTGCATCTAATACGTGTTTTCACAACAATCGGTATGCAGACTCTGTCTGTCGGTGAATGGGAGATCATTAGATGTGGGCAGACAGTTTGCATGTAGGATGACAGCAGTGTCCTCCAATGGGGTTGCTCCTGCCATGTTTGGCATTAAAGAAAGCATGTTGATGTGTATTCAGTAAGGTCAAAAGTTCTTAATGTTGAGGATATAAATAGACTGAATCCCTGTTCTACAACATAGACATATATTTCATAATACATTTATTTCTGAACATTTTCTAACGTTGCACCCCCTGAACAGACCCATGGACTCTTCATCAGCTGAATGTGGGGATGTTAAAAGAGAGTAACTTGGAAATGGCAACCTCTCTCCTTCTCTGGATGTATATTTCAAGATATAGACTAGACCAGAGAGAGGGATATGATAAGGAAATAGTTCAAACACTGATTGAATTGTGATAAAATGATTCCCTGTCTAATCATGTTTTCCATCAGATAATAGTATTGTTACTGTTATACACCAGGAAGATAGAATTCTATTGAACTGAACGTTATCTGTACATGAAACTTGTTCTATGAAGTGTGACCATCTGATTGTATCCTAACAAGTGTGCAGAGCAGCACATTGGTTCAGAGTTCACATGTATCCCTCCAGAACATTTGCCAGTTACTGCTCTTACCATCGTCTCACAGAGTGTGTGTAGGAGGTGTCAGCAAGCATCTCTCTCCTGTGGCTAAGCTTAAAAGCTCCTGCACAGAGCAGACCAGACTGCTTTAAACAGGCTCTTAACAGGCATCTCGTAGATGGCTCTGCCTCCTGCCTTCACCCCAAAGGACACCTTCCGCCCACACATTTCCCCATTGTGCCTGAACCAAAAAAAGCTAAACTATGGAAAAATGTTAAAATGTCTTTCTCTCTCTCTCTCTCTCTTCTATTCCAGTGATAGAATGCTTACGATTGGTCTGATGGATCGGTCTCTCTCTCTCTCTCTCTCTCTCTCGTTCTCTCGTTCTCTTGCTCTCTCGCTCTCGCTCTCTGCCTCTGTACTCGCTCCCCCCTCTCTTCCTCTCTCTCTCTTTCTCTCTCACTCTCTCCCTCCCTCTTTCTCTCTCTCTCTCCCCCTCTCTCTCTCTCTCTCTCCCCCCTCCCCCCCCCCCCTCTCTCTCTCTCTCTCTCTCTCTGTATCCTCCTATAAATCAACCTAAATAAATATTATGTTTATACGTCTGCATGTTAACATGTTAACTGCAGTTCCTCTTCAGAATATCTTTTTGTCCCATGTTTTGTTTTATTTCAGACGCGCTTGTTGCCAGCTAATTCTCATAATCCATTTGGTAAACAAGCCTTCTGAAAAGCTACTGGGCCGAGACGAGCCACGGATAGGACAGAGAGACATAAACAAGAAGCATCATCTGATCCTGCGATGTGTGTGTGCGCGCGCAATTTCCACTGGGAAAGAAACACAAAGCAGACAGTTACATGGGCCTGGTCTGTGGTTCCTCAGGGGAAGGTCTGGAGTTCAGAACCCCACAGAGTGCCCTGGCCAGTTGGGTGGATGATGGAGGCCTGGTTCTCCAGATCTAGGTCTGAACACACAGCCCCACTGAGAGTGCCTGAAGAGGAGCAAGGAAGCAGGCACTGTGGGCCATGCAGGGGGTAGTGGGCAACTGATGACTACATTTAGTGTTTGTGTGGGCATTTGTGTGTGTATCTGTGCCAGGATACTAGCAGGGTCTCTCAACACTAACTGGTGCCTCAGGTAGTGGGCATTCACACTGTGGCAAGTAACCATTGACTCCTCTCTCCTCTCTCTTCTCTCCTATCTCCTCCCTCCTCCCTCCTCTCTCCTCCCTCCTCTCCCTTCCTCTTCTCTCCTCTCTCTTCTCTCCTCCCTCCTCTCATCCCTCCTCTCTCCTCCATCCCTCTCTCTCTCCTCTCCCTCCTCTCTCCTCCCTCCTCTCTCCTCCCTCCTCTCTCCTTCCTCTCCTCTCTCCCTCCTCTCCCCCTCTCTCCTCCCTCCTCTCTCCTCTCATCCCTCCTATCTCCTATCTCCTCCCTCCTCTCTCCTTCCTCTTCTCTCCCTCTCTCCCTCTCTTCTTCCTCTCCTTTCTCCTCTCATCCCTCCTCTCTCCTCTCTCCTCTCTCCTTCCTCTTCTCTCCTCTCATCCCTCCTCTCTCCTTCCTCCTCTCTCCTCCTTCCTCTCCTCTCTCCTCCCTCCTCTCATCCCTCCTCCCTCCTCCCTCCTCTCTCCTCTCATCCCTCCTATCTCCTCTCTCCTCCCCTCCTCTATCCTTCCTCTTCTCCTCGCTCCTCTCTCTTCTCTCCTCCCTCCTCTCATCCCTCCTCTCTCCTTTCTCCTCTCTCCTTCCTCCTCTCTTCTCCTCCCTCCTCTCTCCTCCCTCCTCTCATCACTCCTATCTCCTCTCTCCTCCCTCCTCTATCCTTCCTCTTCTCTCTTCTCTCCTCCCTCCTCTCATCCCTCCTCTCTCCTCCTTCCTCTTCTCTCCTCTCCTCTCTCCTCTCTTCTCTCCTCCCTCCTCTCTCCTTTCTCCTCTCATCCCTCCTCTCTCCTCTCTCCTCTCTCCTTCCTCTTCTCTCCTCTCACCTCTCTCCCCTCCCTCTCTCCCTCCCTCCTCTCCCTCCTCCCTCATCCCTCCTCTCTCTCCCTCCTCTCCCTCTCATCCCTCCTTCCCTCCTCTCCTCCCTCCTCTATCTTCCTCTTCTCTCCTCGCTCCCTCTCTCTTCTCCTCCCTCCTCTCATCCCTCCTCTCTCCTTTCTCCTCTCTCCTTCCTCCTCTCTTCTCCTCCCTCTCTCTCCTCCCTCCTCTCATCCTCCTATCTCCTCCTCCTCCTCTATCCTTCCTCTTCTCTCTTCTCTCCTCCTCCTCTCATCCCTCCTCTCTCCTCCCTTCCTCTTCTCTCTCTCCTCTCCTCTCTTCTCTCCTCCCTCCTCTCTCCTTTCTCCTCTCATCCCTCCTCTCTCCTCTCTCCTCTCCCTTCCTCTTCTCTCTCTCATCCCTCCCTCTCTCCTTCCTCCTCTCTCCTCCTTCCCTCTCCTCTCTCCTCCCTCCTCTCATCCCTCCTCCTCTCCCTCCTCCTCTCCTCTCATCCCTCCTATCTCCTCTCTCCTCCCTCCTCTATCCTTCCTCTTCTCTCCTCGCTCCTCTCTCTTCTCTCCTCCCTCCTCTCATCCCTCCTCTCTCCTTTCTCCTCTCTCCTTCCTCCTCTCTTCTCCTCCCTCCTCTCTCCTCCCTCCTCTCATCACTCCTATCTCCTCTCTCCTCCCTCCTCTATCCTTCCTCTTCTCTCTTCTCTCATCCCTCCTCTCTCCTCCTTCCTCTTCTCTCCTCTCCTCTCTCCTCCCTCCTCCTTCCTCTCCTCTCTCCTTCCTCTTCTCTCCTCCCTCCTCTCTCTCCCCGTTTCTTTTTCTTCCTCTTTTCCTCTACCATCCTTCCTTCTCTCAACTCATGTCCTCTCACCTTGCAGTCATTACCCAAGTCACTCTGCTCACTAGAGAGAGAGAGAGAGAGAGAGAGAGAGAGAGAGAGAGAGAGAGAGAGAGAGAGAGAGAGAGGAGAGAGAGAGGGAGAGAGAGAGAGAGAGAGAGAGGAGAGAGAGAGAGAGAGAGAGAGAGAGAGAGAGAGAGAGAGAGAGAGAGAGAGAGAGAGAGAGAGAGAGAGAGAGAGAGAGAGAGAGAGAGAGAGAGAGAGAGAGAGAGAGAGAGAGGAGAGAGAGAGAGAGAGAGAGAGAGAGAGAGAGAGAGAGAGAGAGAGAGAGAGAGAGAGAGAGAGAGAGAGAGAGAGAGAGAGAGAGAGAGAGAGAGAGAGAGAGAGAGAGAGAGAGAGAGAGAGAGAGAGAGAGAGAGAGAGAGAGAGACTTAGAAGGGGGTGATTAAGAAGCACCCATCCTTAGAGGGCCATTTATTCCAGGTTACAGTTATTTCTTGGCGAGTCGGTTCTGTTCGCGACACCGGTTGATTGACCTAATGGAGTGAGAGTGTTAGGTCTGTTCAGTCTCAATGTCACAATCTGTCGGCGGTGACACTGTCCCTGTGTGTCTGCTGCGGGCACAACTCCAGACGCTCTCTGTTAGTTGGCCAATAAATAACTCAGGAAACCAAGGGCACAGAAAGGTGGCCTCTTTTACGGCAGTCTGCACATAAAAATGTAGCGAACGTAAGAAATAAAATATGGGATCGGGGGGGTTAGTATAGCTTTCACACACACAAAAGCATGTACGCGCACATCCTACACACACACACAGTCACAAGTGTGTGCATGGCTTTCACACACGCACTCTCACACTCACAGGAACAGACACACACACTACAGCGTTCCTCTCATGTTTATAGCATTTGCAGTGTGAGGACCGTTAATATCCATGGTGGTCTTTCTACCTGTAATGGCTACCTGTGTGTGTGTGACTCAGACAGAGTTCTGCTGTGGTTGTATGACATGGAGAGACTATAATGTGAAAAACACACTGTACCGCAAAACCCTGAGTGAAACACACACACACACACACACTAAGGAACCCTGACTGGAAAACACACTTTATCCACTGTACTGTGAGTTCTAGTGTCCAGTACAGTACAGCTAGACTCAAATGATGGACCTGCTACTATTGTAGTTGTTGAGAAGGCAATATTGAATACACCTTTAAATATTATACAGTATCCTGCTTAAAAAGGACACGTCTGTCAGGACTAGATCGATACAATCGGACCAACCACAGACAAACCATCATAAGCACGCACACACATACAGACCGACACACACACACACACTCAGATGAACCATCAGGGACCCCACTAAAGGGCTCGTCTGTAAGCAAACATGGATCCGGAGACTATGTCTGTCTTGACACCTCGCCTGAACTAAGTTTCAAGTTTTATTTGTCACATGCACAGTGAAATGCTTAACCTGCGAGCCCTACCCAACAGCAACAACAAAACACGAGAAATAAGAGGTAAGAGAGGAAGCTTTATACAGTCAGGGTCAGGACCAGGATCAGGGTCGGTACCAGGATCAGGGTCAGTACCAGGGTCAGGACCAGTGTCAGGGGTCGGTACCAGGATCAGGGTCAGTACCAGTGTCAGGGTCGGGGTACCAGTGTCAGGGTCAGTACCAGGATCAGGGTCAGTACTAGTGTCAGGGTCAGTACCAGTGTCAGGGTCAGTACCAGTACCAGTGTCAGGGTCAGTACCAGGGTCAGGGTCAGTATCAGGGTCAGGGTCAGTACCAGGGTCAGTACCAGGGTCAGGGTCAGGACCAGGATCAGGGTCAGTACCAGGATCAGGGTCAGTACTAGTGTCAGGGTCAGTACCAGGATCAGGGTCAGTACCAGGATCAGGATCAGTACCAGTGTCAGGGTCAGTACCAGGGTCAGGGCCAGTACCAGGGTCAGTACCAGGGTCAGGGTCAGGACCAAATATGCAGTGAACAGGGATACTGGAGTATTTGAGGTAGATATGTAAATGTAGGTGGGAGATTAGGAGAAAGTGATTGGTAGCAGGATAAATAATAACAATAATAATAATAATAGTAATAGTAATAGTAAACAGTATGGCGGTAGCATAAGTGGTGGGTGGGGGATGTCAGTGTAGGCGTGGTCAGTGTAGGCGTTATAGGCAGGTATATACATGTAAACAGGGCTGAAAAGTGACTGGTAACAGGAATATATCAATACTGATGGTAATATAGTAGTAGTAATATATACATGTGAACAGGAGTAATAATGACTAGTAGCATGATAAATAGATACTTACTAATGGTAATGACAATCAATAATCAATGAATAGCAGCGTAGTCAAATAGTAAATATAATCAATAATAATTTTAGGAGCAGCGTAGGTGTGAGGGGGAGAAGTAGTTGTTAGCCATTTAACAGTCTTATGGCCAGGGACTAGAAGCTGTTTAGGAGTCTGTTGGTCTGAGCCTTGATGCACCGGTACCGCCTGCTGGACTGGAGCATGGAGAACAGTCCATGTCTCGGGTGGCTGGAGTCTTTGGCATCGTCTGACATGTACCTACTAGATGGCTGGGAGCTCACCCCCAGTGATGTGCTAGGCCTAGAGTTGACCACCACTACTCTGGGTTTAGAGTTGACCACCACTACTCTGGGTTTAGAGTTGACCACCACTACTCTGGGTTTAGAGTTGACCACCACTACTCTGGGTTTAGAGTTGACCACCACTACTCTGGGTTTAGAGTTGACCACCACTACTCTGGGTTTAGAGTTGACCACCACTACTCTGGGTTTAGAGTTGACCACCACTACTCTGGATTTAGAGTTGACCACCACTACTCCGGGTTTAGAGTTGACCACCACTACTCTGGGTTTTGCTCCCCCTAGTGGTGTCTTGGTGAAATGTAGTGAACTACTTTGGATCAGAACACACGCACATACATTTACATTTACATTTTAGTCATTTAGCAGACGCTCTTATCCAGAGCGACTTACAGAAGCAATTAGGGTTAAGTGCCTTGCTCAAGGGCACATCGACAGATTTTTCACCTAGTTGGCTCGGGGATTAGAACCAGCGACCTTTCGGTTACTGGCACAACGCTCTTACCCACTAAGCTACCTGCCGCCCATAGACAGACACACACTGCATTTGACCCTAAACATACTTTTCTCTCCTCTTAGATGGAGCTTCAGTATCTGCTAGCAGACTGCCTCCTCTCTGAGCTAGAACAAAGCCCAGACTCTCTTCCTTATAGACTTAGTGTGCAAACACACACACACCAAAGGTCAGCTGCAAAACCCAAGACTAGTATACAGTATCAGACAGTGAATCCCACAGACTAATATCCTAATGCTTATGCAGGCACAATTAATAAGCATCGATGACCCTATTGACATTAGGGTTGTTATTACCAGAACCAATAGAAAGAGACAAGCTTTGCAAAATACACCGCAACAGTCATCTACTGTAGTGCCTTGGAAATTGAGTAGTGTCAACTTTCCCTTTGAAACTGATCCTGGGTCAGTTTAGCATTTTCCCCACTTATGTTTAAGGTTAGGGTTGGAGGTGGGAAAGCTGATCCCAGATCTGTACCTAGGGGAAACTTCACCCCAGAGCCTTTGAAATATCCACATTGCGGTTGTAATAACACTGCAGGTTGAATGGGTTTAGTTCTCTAAACTGAATGGACATGAGTTCAGACTTCAGATAACATGGCCCTGAGATAAGTGGATATGACTATATCAAATTATATTCAATTTTCACCTGAGCACCACATACTGAGCACATTCGGCCAGAACATTGAATTTGCTGTAGCCCCTCTCTCCCTGGTTAAAATCCATATTTTCTCTCTCTCTCTCTCTGTGTGTATAAGTGTAGATTATTTTATCAATACATGACTCATGTTAAGCCTAATTTATACGTACAGTAGCAAGAATGTGAAGACGTGTGCAGCCCTGCAATTTGTAACTTGACACAACTAGCTTTCTTGCGTTACATACATGCATAGGGTATAAAGTAGGCTTTATAATCTACTTCGAATCAAGAGTTGAGTTGTCAGCCCTATAAGGTCATTGTATCTAAGTATACCTTAGCCCTGTCTCTCTCTCCTCCACTCCTCTCTCTCCCTGCTCTCTCTCCCCTGCCCTCTCGCTCGCTCACTCCTCTCCCTCCCCTCCCTCCTCTCTCCACTGCACTCTCTCTCTCCCTCTCTCTCCCTGCCCTCTCTCTCTCGCTCTCTCTCCCTACTCTCTTGCTGAGTCTAATGTGTTATCAGATGTACAGTGGTAGCAGAGGGGACCCACATGTAGAGAACAGACCCAGCATTGAGCTCTGTCTATCCCCACTGAGGCAGCCTCTCGCTGGGGGGAGCAGAGGCCCGGGAGCTGCCTGTCCTGAAGTCAGCCAACTGCCCAATCAATGGAACCTGGAGTCAATGGAACCAAGGGGGAAAATGGTTCTAACTCCTTGAAGGAAACTTAACCTCGGTCAGTCGGTCAGTCTAACAGAAAAAGTGAAAAGATCTCCTATGAGATCTGGAGTTCCCTCACAACCTCTCTATCTTTTCCTCTTTCACCCCTCACCCCTCACCCTTCGTTACTTTATACACAACTTCATACACAACCTCTACCTGTCCTCTTTTTCACTCCCTCATCCCTCCAAACTTTCCTCTTTCCTCCCGGTGCTCCAATACATGGATGGATTCTGTCTGTCTTCTTTCTTTCTGAAAGGAGCATTTGCGTCAGCCAGCCAGCCAGCCAACTGAATCATGGCACTTCTGAAGGAGGGTGCTCGGTTAATTTTAGTGGCTGACCCAATTCCATGTGAATGAAAGAAAAACATATACAATGTCTTATTTATTTATACTCTCTGTAGAAAGGCCCGGGGCCCGAATCAGTTGGAGGGAACCTTACTTTAGGAGTGTAAGAGCACCTCCCGCACCATACTGTGATTTAAAAAGGAGGAAGCCCTCCTTAAAACAGCAAACACACAGATTCAGTGTTGTTAGCTTGGTTTAACTTTACCTTGAATGTATACGCTGTTGTACTTACATTAGACACAGATTTTTTTTCTGCACAAAAATAACTACAAAAGCGTTGTGGAGACACTGCACAATGGTTGTGTAAAAATCTTTGTGCAGACATGTCAGTTGTATCATAACCCATTGTGTCAAATGCTTTGTACATCAGTTGTACAACCTGAGTGTGTCCAGGGGCCTAGTCTATGGCTACTGTGCTTTTTACAATAATAGTTTATCTGTATTAAGGCCAAATCCCCTTGATGTGTCCTGTAGCTATATCCTAAACTTTATGTAAAGAGTTATGTGCAATTAGTTTAACATTTTAAACTTCTAAACTTCTTTCACAACATTTTTCTTCGGGGAAAATTACACATTCTGATATTCTATTTTATCACATAAGTGTGCGTGTGTGTGTGTGGCAGGTGTGAACGTGCTGGAGCACCATTTGTCCCCAACGAAGAGCGTTAAATCACTTCCCCCTTCCTGCTGCAGCTGGACACACATACACACACATACATACATACACACACCACACACACACACACATTCATACACACACCACACACACACATACATACACACAACACACACACACAGTTCTAAGCGGCGACCTGGAGCAGTCTTATGGCATCAGTGGAACAAAGGCAGGATTCATACTACTAAACTTGCTATGGTCAGCTTCTAAAAAAAACTCTCAGCCGCCCAGTTCCAGAATATGGCAGTAAATGGTGCCGATCTCTGCTCTGGCCGCTCTAGGTAGAAGTTGCCGCATAGATCTAGGATCAGCTTACCCTTTTTAGAATTCTAACTCGTAACCATTAGGGGAGAAGAAGCAATGGCAGCATAACCCTGTGCCATAAGGGTCCAGACCCCTTGGTATAGGCCATAATACACTTCATCTACATCCCAAATGGCACCCTATTCCTATAGAGTGCACTTAGCCATAGGGCTCTGGTCAAAAGTAGTGACTATGTAGGGAATAATAATGGAATGGGGCGCCATTTGGAACACAGCCTTAAATACACTTTGGATACAACCTTACATCCATGGCAGCTGCACTACCAGCACTAGCTAATGCAACCCAGCCCCTTTGGTCATTAGGCTCCTATTACAGCCAGTGGACACATCATCATCACTCAGAGTCCGTCAGAGCTCTTCCTGTCTGTAAGGCATATAATGAACCTATCACAATCCCCATCAACACTGCTTTGCTCTGTCTGCCTGATACTTTGTCTTGGCCCAAATGGCATCCTATTTCTTATGTAGTGCACTACTTTTGACCAAGGGTTTTCCATAGGGCTCTGGTCAATAGTAATGCACTATATAAGGAATAGTGTGCCATTTGGGACGCATCCTGTCAGTCTGTCAGGCTATTCATCCCATGCCTGTTCGTCTCCCCTAGGGCTTAAGGACCCTACACACTTCACGCAAACTACAGAAACGCAGCAACAGAGCGTCGTTTTTACACGTAGTTCTACGTACTTTTGTGTACTTTTGTGTGGCAAAAAATTTGGGAACGGACCGTAAATGTTGCTCTGTTTGCGTGAAGTGTGTAGTGGCCTTTAGACTGAGAGGATGACCGAATGCTGATAGAGAGAGAGAAGTGAGTGCCTCTGGGATTGCGGGCTGAGCCAAGGGGGTTGATTTAAGTTGATTTAAGAACACTCCCGAATGGAACATTCCAATTGGTGATATCATAAAGGGCTGCCAACCGACTGGAGTTCTTTTGACCTGGAATGTCAGAATAGAACACTGGATAACGGTAAGGAAATACAACTCACGTCAAAGGGCTAACCCTGGTTAGCAAGCACACACACATGCATGTACACACAAAGACACACACACACACACCCTAGTAAACCTTTGAGTGGTGTGTTTTTGACAGCATTCACTCACACCCTCACTCCTGACTGCACCCAGTCAATTCTGCTGGAGCCAGGAAGAAGCAAGGTTTTTTTCTTCTTTTCCTTCTCCCCTTCCACCAAATCGGCAGTCCTCCAGTGGGTTTATAGGCAGACCTTGTTTATTCATTCACCAGAGAGCCGGGGGGTTTTCCTGGTCGGCCTTGACTGGGGAGACTGGGAGTCCAGCACTATATAGGAATAGAGGAAGAGGGACGGTTTTAAGAGGGGGAGTTCTATCTGACGGTGGAGGGGAGTGGGGAGGAGAGGAGGAGAGCTGAAAGCTGATGGATTGAAAGAGAGAAGGAAAATGAGTGGGAGGGGGGGGGCTGCGTACACAGAGAGTACACAGTGGCAGAATACCTGACCACTATGACTGACCCTAAATTAAGAAAATCCTTGACTATGTACAGACTCAGTGAGCATAGCCTTGCTATTGAGAGAGGCTGCCATAGGCAGACCTGGCTCTCAAGAGAAGACAGGCTATGTGCACACTGCCCACAAAATGAGGTGAAACCTGATCTACACTTCCTAACCTCCTGCCAAATGTATGACCACATTAGAGACACATATTTCCCTCAGATTACACAAACCCACAAAGAATTTGATAAACTCCCATATCTGTTAGGCGAAATACTGCAGTGTGCATTGCCATGAGAAAAGGGCAATCAGTGGAGCACAAACAACACTGTAAATATAACCTATATTTATTTGTTTATGTATTTTCCCTTTAATACTTCAACTACTTGCACATTGTTACAACACTGTACATAGCCAATAATAGAACATTTGAAATGCCTATATTATTTTAAAACTTTTTTATGTTTACTAATGTTTCCCTTGTTTATTTCCCTTTTTATTTATTGTCTATTCCATTTACTTTGGCAATGTAAACATATGTTTCCCATGCCAATAAAGCCATTTGAATTTAATTTAATTTAATTTAATTGAGAGAGCGAGCGAGCGAGAGAGAGAGAGTGTGTAGTGGGGAGAGAAGGGAAGTGTATTTATGAACCAGGGATTGAAAGAGTGAGGTTGGAGAGAAGGAGGAGGAAGTTGGTATACATTTACATTTAAGTCATTTAGCAGACGCTCTTATCCAGAGCGACTTACAAATTGGTGCATTCAACTTTGGATAGCCAGTGGGACAACCACATCTTGATCACAGTAAGTACACTTCTTCAAACAAGCAGCTGTGAGCAAAGTCAGTGCAATCAGGGACAACTACATCTCGATCACAATAAGTAAATTTCATTAAATAAGTCAGTGCTAGCAGGTGAAATAAGTCAGGTGTTACTTTAGACAAAAGACAGTGGTAGTAAAGGGGGGGTAGAAGGATTACTATTATACTATTCCAGGTATTCCTTTAAAGAGGTAGGGTTTCAAGTGTCTCCGGAAGGTGGTCAGTGACTCCGCTGTCCTGGCGTCGTGGGGGAGCTTGTTCCACCACTGGGGTGCCAGAGCAGCGAATGGTATGGTGATGTATTATGGATTGAGAGACTGAAGGAAGACGAGGAGACAGAGAGGGGTGGGGGGAGAGAAGAATGAAAAAAGAGGGTTGATGTTGTGGTGCATTGTGGGGCAGCCGCTCCCAGCTGTCCTGACTACACTGTCGAATGGCACTCTATTCCCTACATAGTGCACTAATTTTGACCAGAGCCCTATGGGTTCACTGTATGTGCACTATATAGAGAATATGGTGCCATTTGGGACGCAGCTCTGACTCCTGACGCTGTGCTGCATGGCTTTCAGCGCCGTCTGGCTGTCGGCCAATCACAGGCCACGGAATCAGTGCCACTTGAGTTCAGTGTGTCACTGCGCACAGCCAGGGAGGGGAAGGGGAGGGAGCGAGAGCGAGAGAGAGAAGGAGAGGGCAGACAGGGAGAGAGGAGATGGAGAGCAGGAGGGAGGGAGGAGATGCAGCTAGGAAGAGAGAAGAGAGAGAGAGAGAGAGAGAGAGAGAGAGAGAGAGAGAGAGAGAGAGAGAGAGAGGCAGAGGCAGGAACGGAGGAGAGAAAGAGACAGCGAAGGAGACAGGCAGGCATGGCGAGGAGGGAAGGGGGAATGGGGAGGAGAGACAAGAACCAGCACTGCATCTACCTGCAAACACAGTGCTACCCTGCACCACTCCCTAGTACCACTGCAGCATTTATCAATGACATTCTCACAGACGAAGAAACAGTTTCCTCACCCTACCATACCTACACAGTGTTTGGTTTTCTTCCCTCTTATACACAATACATTACACAATATTGAAATAATACACTGTATTCTGTTTTGACAAATACAATACATGGTACAATAAATAATATGAAGCCTAATATGGAATATAGAAAATGCACCTCACATATTTTTATTTGATTTTGCCTCGGACACATTTTATATCAGATAGAAGATTTGAATAAATACATATTGATGAGGCACCTGTCAAAATCTATAACGCCACCTTTCTCATCACTTCCCAGAGAGCTGTGCCTCTGTCTGTTATCTCTTTGTCCCAATGGCACCCTATTCACTATATAGTGCACTACCCTATGGGCACTGGTGAAAAGTACTGCACTATGTAGGGAATAGGGTTCCATTTGGGACACTTGATATATATCATCACGTCACACTGTACTTCACAATACTGTAGACCTGAACACTATCTTGTTGTCTTGTTTTCCATTTAATTTAAGATGTCATGTTTTCCTCCATACAAACCAATGGATAAGAAAAATATAAAGCTTACTGTGAAATAAATAGTGTTGTATCACCTAGCATTGGATTTCAATTTAGAACATAGTGATAGTTCTAGAATTGCTCCTTAAATGTTTTCCTTCATGTAACCTTGAATAAGGCTAGTATGTCTGGGGCAGAGACTGGTGTCTGGTGATATGGCTGCAATACATACACACATACACACACACACATTCACACACACACACACACAGCATGAAATGTATTACAGCCCAGCCAGTCTGGCTGTTATGTTATGTTAAGTAAAGTTGGTCATAAACTAAGGCTCTACCTATAGCCTAGTTTTACTACTGCTATAACCCACAGCCGTAAAAACATATTCAACTATGTCACAGCAGCATAACAGCCCTGTTTGTGTGTCTTCTGTGTGTCAGACAAAGAGCCTCTGCCAGTCCCTCTTTCCCAATCTCTCTCTCTCTCCCTCTCTCTCTTTATCTCTTTATGTTCTCTCTCTCTCCTCTCTCTCTCTCTTTTTGCCATACAGCCCCCCCTAATTACTTCCATTGCACTTTAACAGTTTGCACATATTCTGACATGCACTTATCAGGATTGATAAGTGGACTGACCTCTGTGTGGTTTTGAGGCGTGGTCAGCCAGGGAAAACAGTGGGGGATAAGGTTGGGGTCAGGGAGTTTAGGCTGCGTGACAGTAGCATGGCGCTAATGCCCAGGGGCAGGTGACGGTGTATCCTGTGACATAATGATTCCTGTGACGTGTCGTTTCCTGTGACCTGAGGCATCTGCTGCCCTTTAAGATGTAACTGCAGCCAACTGTGTCACTATGTCACGAAGTCAGGTGGCTGAGAGGACTGATTAAGCCCTGTCCAGCTAGGTCACTCTGTCTCTCTCTTCGTTTAACTCTCTCTCTCTCTTTGTTTATCTCTCTCTCTCTCTTTGTTTAACTCTCTCTCTCTTTGTTTATCTCTCTCTCTCTCCCTATCTGTCACGGTTTACTATGCCAGAACCCAGAAGCAGACAAGGACAAGGTACGTTGAGAGAAAGGTGAGTGTTTATTTAGTAGATTCCGAGTGAGGCTGAATAATCCAGGGAACAGGAGCGGGTGGCGTGGATGGGTTGTTGAGGGTGCAGTGGTTGGTCTGTACTGGCTGCAGCGCCGACCATCAGGCAGAGGTTGGGTGAAGGTTCCGGGTGAGAGACTGCAGACAGAACAAAACGGAGGTCAGTACACAGCAAGTAACAAGGTGCAAAACAACAAAACTAACTAAGGGCTCAGAGGCTGACACGCTGACAAACATACTGTTCATAGCTAACCGATCCGGCAGGAACTGGATGTTCGGCCAGAGCCTAAGAAGGGTGATGATCAGGACCAGGTGTGCAGATTGCTGATGGGATGCAGGTGCGGAAAACCAGAGCGCTCCCGGAGCGTTCCCGAACCCTCGGGAAACTGGAGATTACGAACAGGAAAAACTAGTCACCAGACAGGACCCGACTCAGACAGCCGGGATCGTTACAGTACCCCCTCCGACGAACGCCACCGGGCGGACTCCCGGAGCGCCAGGATGGAGGCGGTAGAAGTCACTGATGAGGTCCGCATCAAGGACCTGTCGCCGCGGAATCCAACTCCTCTCCTCAGGGCCATACCCCTCCCAGTCCACGAGATACTGGAAACCCCGGCCCCGCCGTCTGGAATCCATGATGCGACGCACCGTGTAGGCAGGACCACCTCCGATCATCCGAGGAGGAGGAGGAGGAGGCGGAGGAGGCAACAGAGGACTGAGGAAGACAGGCTTGAGGCAGGAGACATGAAAGGTGGGATGGACTCTGACGTCCTCGGTAGTTTGAGTCGAACTGCCACTGGATTGATCACCTTCTCCACCACAAACGGACCAATGAACTGCACAACTTCCTAGACTCAGTCCGTAACGGAAGATCCCGTGTGGCCAACCAAACCCTATCTCCGATGGTATAGGTGGGAGCGGGGATCCGGCGACGATTCGCCTGGAGCTGATACCGGTCCGAAACTCTAAGGAGTGCCCTTCTGGCCCGATGCCAGGTCCGGTGGCAACGACGGAATATGGGCCTGAACAGAAGGCACTGAGAGCTCCTTCTCCTGAGAAGGAAACAGGGGAGGTTGGTAGCCATACAGGCACTGGAAGGGAGACATCCCAGTGGCAGATGTAGGAAGAGTATTGTGGGCATACTCAACCCAAGGCAACTGAGAGACCCAGGAGGTGGGGTTGGAAGAGACCAGACAGCGTAGCGTGGATTCCATCTTCTGGTTGGCTCTCTCCGCCTGACCATTGGATTGGGGGTGAAAACCAGATGTGAGACTGACTGTAGCTCAATGGCCAAACAGAAGGACTTCCAGACAGCAGAGGTAAACTGAGGGCCACGGTCGGAAACGATATCACTGGGCAAACCGTGGACCCTGAAAACCTCCCCTAACCAGGATCTCGGACGTCTCCGAGGCAGAGGGAAGCTTGGCAATTGGCACAAAGTGGGCGAACTTGCTGAATCTGTCCACGATAGTCAGAACGACCGTGTTCCCCTCAGAAGCGGGCAACCCAGTGACGAAGTCCAGGGCCAGATGCGACCATGGTCGCCGGGGAATAGGAAGGGGGGTGAAGTAGTCCAGAGCTGGGCCGATTGGTACTCTTATTCTGCGCACACACTGGACAGGCAGCAACAAACCCCCGAGTATCCTCGGCCATGGCAGGCCACCAAAAACGTCTGCGAAGAAACGCCATTGTCCGAGCCACGCCAGGGTGACAAGCCATCTTGCTGGCGTGGGACCATTTGAGGACAGCCGGACGAACCGACTCAGGCACAAACAACCGACCGGGTGGACCGTTACGGGACCGGGCTGAGTCCGAAGGGCCGCCAGCACCTCCTCCTCAATCTTCCACATAACTGCTCCCACGACGCAGTTCCGGGGGAGAATTGTCTCGGTCTTGGACCCACTCTCCTCCGTCTTGGAGAACATCCGGGACAAGGCGTCCGCCTTGCCGTTCTTAGATCCAGGTCGAACGTCAGGGCAAACTTGAATCGTCCGAAAAACAACGCCCACCTGGCCTGGACGGGAGTTGAGACGTTTAGCCGATTGCACGTAAGCAAGATTCTTGTGGTCAGTCCAGACAATAAACGGTTGCTCCGCCCCTCCAACCAGTGGCGCCACTCCTCCAAGGCAAGTTTCACCGCGAGAAGCTCCCGGTTACCCACATCGTGAGTTCCTCTCCGCAGGCGAAAGGCGACGAGAGTAGTAGGCGCAGGGATGGAGTTTACTGTCCGTGGAGCATCGGCTGCGACAGGATGGCGCCAACTCCCACATCAGACGCGGGCCCACTTCAACGACGAACTGACGGGCCGTGTCCGGTTGAGAGAGAATCGGTGCGTTGGTGAATCGCCTCTTCAAATCCAGAAACGCTCGATCCGCCTCCGGATTCCACTTGAAGGTCCTGATACTGGAAGTCAAGGCAGTTAACGGAGCGGCCACACGGCTGTAATCCCGGATGAATCTGCGGTAGAAATTCGCAAACCCCAAAAATCTCTGGAGCTGCAATCTCGTACCGGGCTGGGCCCACTCCAGAACCGCTCTAACCTTCTCCTGGTCCATCCTAATTCTCTCCCCTGGAGATGATGTACCCGAGAAAGGATGTCGTGTGGGCGTGAAACTCGCACTTCTCGGCCTTCACGAACAGGCGATTCTCCAACAATCGCTGCAGAACCTGCCGGACATGCTGGACGTGGTCGGAAGGTTCCTTCGAGAAGATCAGAATGTCATCCAGGTAAACAAACACAAAAGAGACCGATCATATCTCTCAGGACGCCGTTCACCATACTCTGGAATACCGCTGGAGCATTGGTCAGTCCAAACGGCATCACCTGATACTCGAAGTGACCCATCGGTGTATTGAAACCCGTCAACCACTCGTCCCCCTCTCTGATCCGGACCAGGTGATACGCATTGCGTAGGTCTAGCTTGGTGAACACCGTAGCACCCTGTAAGGAGTCGAAGGCAGAACTCATCAAGGGCAGGGGATACTTGTTCTTGACCGTGATGTCATTCAACCCCCGATAATCAATACACGGTCGAAGAGAGCCATCCTTCTTACCCACAAAGAAGAATCCTGCCCCCAGGGGGTGATGACGAGGGACGAACGAGACCAGCAGCTAGGGACTCCTTGATGTAGGTCTCCAACGCCTCACGTTCAGGTCGGGAGATACTGTATAACCTTCCCTTGGGGTAGACAGCTCCAGGGACCAGGTTGATGGCACAATCATATGGTCGGGTGGGGAGGGAGTGACAGAGCCTTCTGCTTACTGAAAACTTCCCCCAAATCGGTGATATGTCTCGGGGAACCAGGGACAAATCTGGGGGTTTAGCCTCAATCACCTGACTGGGAACCGAATGGGGGCAGGCAGTCTTGAGACAGTTAGCATGACAATCAAGGCTCCAACTCGTTACCTTGCCCGTCACCCAATCGAACGTGGGATTGTGTTCCTTCAGCCAGGGGTATCCAAGGACCAGAGGAACATGGGAAGACGGCAGAATGAAGAATGAAATCATCTCAGAATGATTCCCCGACAACCGCATCTTAACCGGTTCAGTCCTCATCGTGATACGTGCCAGACTACTGCCGTTCAGAGTGGTCGCTTCAATGGCTTCCGGCAATTGCTCCTTGGAAAGCCCCAGCTGTTCCACCAACTCGGCATCAAGAAAGCTTCCATCGGCACCTGAATCGATAAAAGCGTTAAGCGCTAAGCTCTGATTCCTGTTCACAAGGGTAGCCGGGAAACGGGGTCTGACAGAGGTACTGAGAGGTTGAAACTGGCTCGCTAAAAGTCCTCCCAACTTTAGCGAGCCGGGCAGTTTGACGACCGCCGGGAACAAGTGGAGATGTAATGTCCCGAGCTACCACAGTAGAGGCAGCAGTTGGTCTTACGTCTATGTTGACGCTCCTCCTTGGTTAACCCGTGCACGCCCCCACTTGCATGGGTTCAGAATCGGGAGAGAGGACCTCTCCACTAATCCATTGTGGTGGAGAATGATCGACGTGTTCTGATCCACCACCCGACCCGACTGGGAACTGAGAAGCTGATCGATTGGACGGACCCCATTGCTTCTCCCTCCTTCGCTCTCGGACTCGATTATCCACCCGAATAGACAAGGCTACCAAGCTGTCCAGGTCACTAGGCTCCGGATAGGAGATCAACTCATCCTTGAGCTGCTCCGACAGACCCTGGTAAAAGGCCGCTTGCAGCGACTCCGCTCCACCCACTCTCCACAGCCAACGTCTTGGAACTCGATCACGAAGTCGGCCACGCTGCGAGTTCCTTGGCGGCGAAAACAGGCGCCCTAGCTGCGTCCCTCCCTCGGACGGAATGGTCGAAGAGCTTCCTCATCTCGGCCGTGAACCCCTGGTATGAAGCCATGCAGGGATCCTGTCGTTCCCAAACGGCTGAAGCCCACTCCAGCGCTCGACCACGCAGCAACTCAATCACAAAGGCTATCCTAGCCTTGTCTGTGGCATAAGAGTAGGGCTGTAGATCGAACACTAATCCACACTGCATAAGGAAGGAACGGCATCTTCCCAGCTCCCCTCATATTTATCCGGCGTCGGAACCTTGGGCTCACGGATGGACACAGCTTCAGAAGCGGCAGGCGAGATGGGTGAAACCGGTAGTGGATCCTCCACCGGACACTTACGTTGGTTCTGGACCTCCGCCAGACCGGTAGAAAGGTTCCGAACTGACAACGCGATCTCCTGTAGTACCGTGCTATGATGGCCCAACATCTTCTCCTGCTGGGTAATAGCATGGCGAACGGAGTCCAGGTCCGCTGGGTTCATTACTGGCCGGATCGTTCTGTCACGGTTTACTATGCCAGAACCCAGAAGCAGACAAGGACAAGGTACGTTGAGAGAAAGGTGAGTGTTTATTTAGTAGATTCCGAGTGAGGCTGAATAATCCAGGGAACAGAGCGGGTGGCGTGGATGGGTTGTTGAGGGTGCAGTGGTTGGTCCGGTACTGGCTCGGCAGCCGCCGACCATCAGGCAGAGGTTGGGTGAAGGTTCCGGGTGAGAGACTGCAGACAGAACAAAAACGGAGGTCAGTACACAGCAAGTAACAAGGTGCAAAACAACAAAACTAACTAAGGGCTCAGAGGCTGACACGCTGACAAACATACTGTTCATAGCTAACGATCCGGCAGGAACTGGATGTTCGGCCAGAGCCTAAGAAGGGTGATGATCAGGACCAGGTGTGCAGATTGCTGATGGGATGCAGGTGCGGAAAACCAGAGCGCTCCCGGAGCGTTCCCGAACCCTCGGGAAACTGGAGATTACGAACAGGAAAAACTAGTCACCAGACAGGACCCGACTCAGACAGCCGGGATCGTTACACTATCTCTCTCTCTTTTTGTATCTTCTCTGTCCCTCACTCTGCCTCTTTCTTTTTCTCTCTCTCTCCTCCTCTATCTCACTCTATCCCCCCACCCCGCCCTCTCTCCCTGCAGCAATCAGTTAGACAGTCAGACAGTCGGTCAGACAGTCAGCCAGTCGGTCAGACAGTCAGCCAGTCAGTCAGTACAGTGTGCTACAGACAGCTCTGTTCTGGGTCAGCTTGGGCTAATATCATCTTCCTCTCATTAAAAGACCAACGGCTAACGGCTAACCACCACTAAGCAGCTGGGTGGCGTTGAGTGCCGAACAGCACAGCAAATATCAGTAACATTACACCAGGAGCTGTCTGTCTATTTGGTCCATTGAGGCTAGAAAGCGGACCACATGTGTCTTAGCTCCAGAGAGCAGGGTGAATAGGCGCAAACAAATCAACAATTCAGTTCAGTACAATTTAGAATAGAATAGAAAATAATATCACCAAGGTTCCACTTATAACAAATTAGAACTTGTAAGGCTTGATGAAGCCTTCATAAACCCTTTCATAAGGCCTATATGTTTGTTTATTTTTTATTCTTAAAAGCTAATGCCAAGCTACAGCGCCTATATACTAAGGGTGGCAAATGCAACATGTCACATTTGGCAAAGACCAGATGTAATGACTTTTTCTGTCACCCTTTATGTGGTCTAACTTTGCTTGTATTATTTGTGAAGCATTTGTGTCGTGCTATATGCTTTACACATGTTTATTTGTTTTTTTAATGTGACCCGTTCAGAGTCATTATTATGTGAAGACGTTCAAGTAGGCCTAGGAAATGGTACATTGTCACTACCCCAGTTTATAATGCTGCTGTAGTCATGAAGTGGGCTGTATGTGTAGGGTGAAGTTGCCCCTAGACGCTAACCCTGGGTCAGGTTTGCATTTCCTCCACTGATCGTAGATCTGTACCTATAGGACTAGAGTTGAATAGGTGGACTACTGCTTTGTTTCACTAACAAACCGACATCCATGGGCAGTTTGATCCTGGGGACATACACCACATGGTGTTGTGGTAAAACAGGTTTTCTTAGTGGTAAAATATGCATGTAGCCTACATGCAGGCTTTAAGAGCACTAAAGCTCTCATCACTTTTTTTCCCATTATGTTGATAAAGAAACACCTTTTATTGGAATCATATTTCCCTCTTGACTAAATATCCAGTTTGTTCTTTATTCACACCTTGATTGGATTGTGGTGGCGGCAGAATACCTGGCGGCAGAATACATTTTCTTTAGCATTAAAATACTCAGATCAAGCCCATAGACCTATACTCGTAGAATTACAATCTCTTTCTATGCCCATATTATTCCAGACCGTGAATGGAGCAGGTGAAAGGACAATATAATATGTTAAAACGAACCAAATCCTATATGGTTAAATTATTATTAACAGACAGTAGTATGGGACTTGTGACAGAGCACAGTTGCTATTTCTGCCAGGTAGAAAAAGCTATTATTTTCATTTCGTTTTATATTCCATACCATAAATGCACTGTCCTTTCCATATCTTCAAGTGGGTCAGATATCACGCACCGCACGTCTATAATGAAATTCCAGATGTTTGAAAGCCAGCATTCAAACCCCTAATACAAGACAATGTGACAATGCAACAACAAAAAGAGAGAGAGGGGGTAGGAAGGGGGGGCTCCAATAACAAGAGGGTCCCATCCCGCGTTCTCAGGTTCGGAGCGGTTGATATTAGCATAGCAATTGTGAGCGCAGAGTGAGGTGACAAAGGCGAGTGTTTCTCGTCTCAATGGCTCTGAATCGGTTTGAAATTTCCTTTGTGTTGAAAGAAGTGGCTCCCCGCTGTCCCCCCGCCCCGCGGGGGTCCTAGCCTTGCCAGAAAGGGCACGTTGGTCGCTGGATGCAGAAAGACCTCTCACCCGCCCCGCCCTCCTCCCCTCCCAGCTCCCCACCATGCGGCTAACGTTTACATAATGCCCCACAATAAACTGAAATATGCAAACTGACAATAGCTATTGTCAATAGGACTGTATTGTTGCATGATATAGGACCTGTAGAAGAAGAAATAAAGATGTGAAGCTGTTGTGTTATGTCTCATTGCATAATTTGTAGGAGGGGGAAATATATTATAGAATCGAAAAAAACACATAATCAGTAGTATACTTTACGTTTGAGTCATTTAGCAGACGCTCTTATCCAGAGCAATTATGGTTAAGTGCCTTGCTCAAGGGCACATTAACAGATCTGTCACCTAGTCAGGTCGGGGATTCGAACCAGCGCCTTTTCGGATGCTGGTCCAACGCTCTTAACCGCTAGGCTACCTGCCACCTTTATGAATGTTTGGGCTATTACCATCCTAACTCAATTTCCATCATTCAAACAATAAACACTGTTAAAAAAAATTTTTTTTGATATATTGTATAGTGGTTGTCCCATTGGCTATCATAAGGTGAACGCACCAATTTGTAAGTCGCTCTGGATAAGAGCGTCTGCTAAATGACGAAAATGTTAATGTTAATATCCTTTTACTATGCCTGTTAAAGATTATAGCCTACATCACGTATTATAGTAGGGTATCCTAGCACTAAGCTTTAATATCTGGTCCAAGAGACCTAATTATGTATTGGGTTTTCCCCTAGTTTAGGACGCGGAGTGGTAACTCTCTCTGTCGCTGCGTACTTCACTGGTGTAAACATCCGCAGAAATGAGTGGTGTTTGAACGCAACAATGAATTACCTGCTAGCTGTTGGTTTCAAGTCCCAAGCAAAGAGGCAGAGGAGGGACACTGGTGTCACTGAGGCAAATGCCTGTCACGACGAGCGTGCCAATTCAGTGCGAGGATGTTTCGAAAAGCCTTCTACAGCTACAGTTATTGTTAGTGATCATTATATCCATGTGTCGCGAGTCATGACATAGGCTTCAATGCTAAGAGCTGGCCGACATTTGCAGAGAGAGAAGGAGAGAGGGGAGGGAGAGAGAGAGAGGTTTTGCCAGAGAAAAACCAAACAAAAAGCTCATGTCTGGGCATGCCCTGCAACATACAGGGTTTTATTTATTCATTTAAAAAGCTTATCAGTTGAGATATGATAGTGACATAATGTCTGGGTTTTTGGCTTCATAACATTGAACACTTATAAGTAAACCATTTAAAATTTAACTTTTTTTTATATACTATTACACGCTATGTTTTTTTTAGGATACTGTCAACTGTCAAGAACTCCTCTCATTTTGACGCATAGGCCTATGTGTAATTTGGTTTTTTTGCTGATTTTAATAATAACAAAGCGACGCATGCAATGGGCCGAAAAAGCTTTTTTGATTGACAATGCGCTATTTGACATACAAAGAAAAGCCACATGGGGCTATAACAACCGCATGACCTCATTTATTTACATGGGCTTGTAATAAACATGCGCGCGCTCAGGAAGAGACTATTATTTATTACACAGTAGGCATAAACAACAAAGCTCCTCAAGTTATCATGAGGAAGTCGGAATATAAAGGCATTTATTTTCTTATCAAAAGAGACTGCAAATTTGATGTAGAGAGACAACAAAGGAGGGAGTGTAGGCTATTTCTTTCAGGGACTGGGGAAGCGCTTCTGTGACCTCCCATTCCACCGCGCCTGTCCAATCGGTTCCGGCTATGCACATTTCCCAAGCTGCGCCGCACCGACCCTGCCCTGGTGGGTGACGTCATTCGCACATATCCCCAGTAGTGCTGTCTGGCTCTGCAGCAAGTCAGACAGAAACAGAAAAGAGCTGAGTGTGTGAGTCCAGTCGGGAGGGGCTCTTTGAAGGAATATTACCACCGCCGGCGTTCAAGCCAAGCCAACCTACAACTCTGGAATAGGCATTCATGTGCCCTCCACAAGACGCATTTCGGGAGTCGGGCTCAACAACAAGAAAATAGGTCCATTTGGGGTAGGGCGGATTGCTTGCACTGGTTTTGTAACTGCGAGAGGAGAAAGAGAAAACCGCACTGATTTGCACCATTGGCTTGAAACCGGTCGAGTGCCCCATTTTTCCCATCATCACTCCTTTTCCAACCCAGCTTCCGTGTTTTCCCTTCTTTGTTCGCGCTCAGTGCTCCAGACTGCAAAAACGAAAAGATGCCTAGCTCGCTGTTCGCGGAGATGGAGAGGAATGGGAGCAACCAGGAGAACGCCCTGGACGACCAGAGAGCCCTGCAGTTAGCCCTGGACCAGCTCTCCTTGCTCGGCTTGGACAACGACGAGAACGGGCTATATGACAACGAGTCTAGCCGGAAAAGAGTGTCAACATGACCGAATGTGTCCCTGTGCCTAGTTCGGAGCATGTAGCTGAAATTGTCGGTAGACAAGGTGAGTAGGTTACTGTATTTGCTTTTCATTTTCGCTGTTTCTTTGTTAGGATGCAATCTTGCAACTATAGCCCGCAGCTGGCCAGAGTCAGTGGCTACAATCTTTCACTGACTGACTGTAGGTTAGCATAGTCTGGGCGTTAGTTTGCTGTTACACATACATGCAGAATCTGGGTTTCCCCCTCCCTTCCACTGCAATATGCCAGTTGTTGTCCACGGCAAAACAAAGGCAAGCGGAGGAATAGTTTGGCTGCTACCGTAGCGCTCATACATATAGACAGGCAGAGCTCTGACGGGGAGTGGTATATATCCACAAGGGATCCACTCCTTTTGTCATGTTATAGCGATCTTGTCCTAGATAGGCTTTTGCATCAGCCCACGACGCCAGTGATTTTTCATTCCTCGGCTGCTTTCCTCAACTGTTCCCCATTTTTTCCAATGATGAAATGGTTACAGCCGGAGACCGTTGGAATATAACTTTATGCATAAATGGCCGGAAATTGAATCAATAAAGTATACTTATCTATGTTCGTATAACCCCCGTGAAATGAAATGGATCATGACAGTTAGTGGATGTTTCCTGGGTATTGCTCCTATCATATGTTGTTGCTGTGCTAAGGGGGAAATCATGGATTCTGCACCCCCCTCTTTACTTGTGCTATTTTTGACCTCATCTGGCATAGGGGCATGATAGTCCTAGAGCATGTGGTTTGAATTTATCCCGGATAATATAGGGTGAATTGTTTTTCTTGCCCTCTGAACTAGCTGAGAATAAAAACACAAACTCGCACGTCACAGCTGTTTCAAGCAGCACATAGACCACATTTCCACCCATGATGAAATTATGTTTTTTTGACCCTCTCAAACATTTTGACATGCACTTACTGTCACCCTTTCCTGTGTAACCACAGGATGCAAAATCAAAGCGCTACGAGCCAAGACCAACACCTACATCAAGACGCCCGTGCGTGGCGAGGAGCCGGTGTTCGTGGTGACAGGGAGGAGGGAGGACGTCGCTATGGCCAGGAGAGAGATCATCTCTGCGGCCGAGCACTTCTCCATGATCCGGGCCTCCCGGAACAAGAACACAAGCATCAACGGGACGACGGGGAGGTGGTACCCGGCCCCTGGACCCCCCAACCTACCGGGCCAGACCACCATCCAAGTCCGCGTTCCTTACAGGGTGGTTGGGCTGGTCGTGGGTCCCAAGGGGGCCACCATCAAGCGTATCCAGCAGACAACCCACACCTACATAGTGACTCCCAGCCGGGACAAGGAGCCCGTGTTTGAGGTGGCGGGCATGCCTGAGAACGTGGACCGCGCTCGGGGAGGAGATCGAGGCCCACATCACCATGCGGACTGGTGGCCTCATTGAGCTCCAGGACGAGAACGACTTCCATGCCAACGGCACGGACGTCGGGTTTGACATCCATGGCCACCCCACCCTGTGGTCCAAGCCCAGTAACCCGCAGAGCGCCGCCCCGACGTCTGGACGCAAACCTTTCTCCAACTACCGCAACGACTCATCATCCTCCCTGGGCAGCGCGTCCACAGATTCCTACTTTGGCACCAACAGCGGCTCGCGTATGGCGGACTACAGCCCCCCCTCCCCGGCGCTCAGCTACACCGCCACCAACGGCAACAACAACAACAACAACCTGAACATCAACACCAACGGGAATGGCTTTGTCTATGGTGGCGACGTCATCTCGCCCGACTGCACTGACATGACCTTCGGCGACACCTCGCCCGGGTTCAACCCCACGCCGGCCCCGCCCGGCCTCCTCTGGTCCCAGTACGAGCGGGGGATGACTCCCTCCTCCTCCTCCTCCAGCTCCCCTACCTCCACCTCCTCCGCTATCTACCCATCAGCCAATGCTTCCACGAACGCCAACGGGATGGCGACGAGCCAGAGGAGGATGAACGGCGGCTCTACCCCCCAGCCTCGCTTGTCCCCACCCCTCCACAACAACCACGCGCCGGAGGCCCACCGATCACCCCCTGGCCCGGAGAGTCCGCAGCGACCCGGAAGGAAGCCCCTGGGCTTCACCGGGTACCCCAGCTCCAACGGCATGGCCTCCCTGCCCGGGCCCCACCTCCCCGGGGTGCCCTGCGACTCCTCAGCCTCCTCTTCATCCTCTTCCTCCTCCACCAGCCGGAAGGGCAGTCGCGACTGCTCCTTGTGCTTCGAGAGCGAAGTAATTGCAGCTCTGGTGCCCTGTGGCCACAACCTCTTCTGTATGGAGTGTGCCAACCGCATCTGCCAGAGGAGTGAACCCAAATGCCCCGTGTGCCACACTGGGGTCACTCAGGCCATACGTATATTTTCATAAGACGTTGTCTCTATGACTCTCTGACTATGATGTTATTACCAAGATGACCAAGTCTTTCTTGACTGACAATATTACCAAGATGACTACGATAGCAACAACCACAACTAAAACAAGACTCTTGTTCTGCTTGAAAGGATCCTATACCGTAATGTATGGGGATATATGTTTGTGTATATACATATGTATGTATAGGAAAGCTGCAGTATCCAAAAAAGGGACAGACAACCCTCATCAGGGCTCCGTCGTAATTGTTTATAACGTACTGTAGCTTGAGGGAGAAGGATATTTTCAACATCTACAAATGCATGTTTCAAATACTCCAGCATAGTAATCAGTAGTCGTAGTAATGAATTGTACACAACATTTATGAAGTTAGGAGAAGGGGAGAAAGGTCTTGGACTGAGGTACTTAAGAGTCGTTTCGTCAGACTGTTAAGCAGAGAAAAGCCTTCCAGTTTCACAGATCCAATGTAAGAGGGAGACACGGTGAGGAGAAGGAGAGGAGTTTGTCAGGACAGGACTATTGACTTCTTCAATTCTTGTAAGGTGAAGATACTGCAGTTTAAGGTCAGCCAACCATGTGAGGGAGTACAACAACATATCCTGCTTATATATGTATAGAATGGGGGAAATATTCCACACATCGATGAAAAAAGTTGTAATATTAATTACGTTAATACAGATTGAAGTATGTTATTCTTTTTGACTTGAAAGATTATATTTCGTATTGCAAAGATGTTTACAAATATTTTTATTTAAGTTCAGTGAACTTTTTTTGTAGCTGGGTTCAAATATTGTTTATTTTTTGTATGACCTTATGGCAATGATCACTGTATTATTTTAATATCACACAGACTGTGGGAGGAAATACAAGAACCACAAGGATGTGTATTTACATTTGACAGTATTCTGTTGGGATGGAGTTTTTATATGTTCAGCAAAAAATGTCTTTTAAATCGCTTCACCCAGCATATTTTCTATTCAGTAATATAAAGCATATTTTATTCTATATTATTACGAAACGTTGAAATGTATAAAACTTAGTAAGTAAAACAAAAAAGGACAAAAAAAACGTTTATGCTTTCTAAAAATTTGTATGAATTAGATTCCAGTGGGACTTACAGACTTCTGTTGCACCACTATAGTTTTAATATTTCTATTTTAATACATTTGTTTACCACTTGTTTATGTATATGTAGGTGCTGTTACTTGAGTGTAAATGTACTTTATTGAGCAAAGTTTAAGAACAAAGTATATTTTATTTTATGATAAAGGGCCTTTAACCTCGCGGTCAAATACTAATGTTATATTTGCAGAGACAAGATTTGAAAATGTATCGAGAGTTTTATTTTTCTGACAGTTCTACATGATAAAGTAAAACTTAAATAACGGTGCTATTTTTCTTTTATTTTTAAGTATTTCTATATAAGTCCAATAAAAAAAATGGTACATTCATGAGTTGTCTGCTTCATGTCTTGTTTATATCATGAATTACTTGTCATTTAGATCTATCTTAATGTCCTACTTTTCTGATGGTTCAGTTTGTTGGAGCATGGGGCTGCCAACACCAGCCGTATTCAGGGGAGGTGAAATGTTTAGAGCATTGCAGACAGAAAATAATAAACAAATAGCTGATTTGATTAACTTTATTATCTCACCATGGGTTAAAATTCATTTGATCATTTGCTTAAAAGGAGGCAGGACATAGCACACAGTACAAACATAATGGAATACAAAACAGTCAAATGCAAAGAAGAGAAGTGAAATACTGATCCATAATAACAGTGAACCTGATTGCAAACCCTCTACCTTACAGATATCTATCTGAACGTTCTATAAAACTACATCCTCCTGAACAGGCCCCAGTGCTCAATCAATGTCTGCATGGGTCTCACACTGAGCACACACACAGATACCTTAAATCACTTTGCATAAAGGCATTTGCTATGCTAATGACCATATTGTTTAGCTGAAACAGACTGTGCAAGATACAGTGAGAAAGTGAAGAGTCCTCCGCACTGTTTCAGTTGAATGGGTTTCTGCACATTTGACCCCTCTCTCTTCCCTAATGAAGTCAGCCAGAGTGTTGGAGGGACCAACATTATTAGCTTTGGCCTAATTATTTCTCTTGAAGGTGGAGGGAAAGAGAGAGAGAGGAGGGAGAGAGGAGGAAGACAGGAGAGAAAGAGGCCTGACTGCGCTGTACTATTGCTAATTAGAAATGTTACTGTATGTGACCTATTCTGGTACAAATGAAGTCACTACTAGGTCAACATCTATGGCTCCTTCTAGGTCTCCTTTGTCAAACACGTCAGTCTTGAAGCTAATTTTAGTTTGTGATGTATTTTCTTTGATTAGAGAAAACATGTTTGTACCCATTATTGAGTATAAGGGTGTATAACATAAAGAGTATGTTTCGTATAGGTAGACCAGTATAACATAGGAGTATGTTTCGTATAGGTAGACCAGTATAACATAAGAGTATGTTTTGTATAGGTAGACCAGAATAGCATAAGAGTATGTTTCGTATAGGCAGACCTGTGCTGTTGTTGACAATGAATTCAACAAGGCAAAGTGACTGGTGTAAAACTGCACAACATGAGAAAACTAGTATGAGACTGTTGAAAGGGCAAGAGAAGAAGTGAGACAGTGACACAGTACTTCTGTAGCAGTTTGCTTTCTTTTTCCTCCCCCCTCTTCATCCTCTTCCTGGTCCTGTGTCATGTGTTCGGCTCCAGGGTGAAGTTTCCCCTAGATGCTGATCTTGGATCAGCTTCTCTTCCTCCAATCCTAACCTTTACCATTAATGGGAGAAATGCAAAACTGACCCAAAATCAGCATCCAGGGGCAACTTCACCCAACTTCACCCCTATACCCATGGGCTCATGTTGGAAAGACTGACGTTGGAACGCATGCTCGGCTGCTAGATAGTACCACATTTAAGTGGAGCTAGCGAGAGAAACAGGGCTCTAATGATACGTTTAAAATGGAAACATCCAAGCCAGGCCCGGCAGAAATAGGCCACGTAAACCATTCTATTAGGAAACAATTCCAAGCTCTGTCGAGAAAAGAGCTGACAAGTGTTTTATTCTCGAATGCAGAACACATGGGCAGGCACAGAGCAGTGCAGAGACACAGTCGCTCTGGACGTGGACACGGTGGGGTTATAATTGAACAAAAGGCAGCGTCCCAAATGGCACCCTATTCCCTTTATAGTGCACTACTTTTAACCGGGGCCCATACAGTGGTTTGCAAAAGTATTCACCCCCCTTGGCCTTTTTCCTATTTTCTTGCCTTACAACCTGGAATTAAAATGGATTTTTGGGGGGGTTTGGAAGACATACAAGACCACTGATAATCTCCCTCAATCTGGGGCTCCACGCAAGATCTCACCCCGTGGGGTCAAAATGATCACAAGAACGGTGAGCAAAAATCCCAGAACCACACGGGGGGGCCTAGTGAATGACCTGCAGAGAGCTGGGACCAAAGTAACAAAGCCTACCATCAGTAACACACTACGCCGCCAGGGACTCAAATCCTGCAGTGCGAGACGTGTCCCCCTGCTTAAGCCAGTACATGTCCAGACCCGTCTGAAGTTTGCTAGAGTGCATTTGGATGATCCAGAAGAGGATTGGGAGAATGTCATATGGTCAGATGAAACCAAAATATAACTTTTTTGGTAAAAACTCAACTCGTCGTGTTTGGAGGACAAAGAATGCTGAGTTGCATCCAAAGAACACCATACCTACTGTGAAGCATGGGGGTGGAAACATCATGCTTTGGGGCTGTTTTTCTGCAAAGGGACCAGGACGACTGATCCGTGTAAAGGAAAGAATGAATGGGGCCATGTATCGTGAGATTTTGAGTGAAAACCTCCTTCCATCAGCAAGGGCATTGAAGATGAAACGTGGCTGGGTCTTTCAGCATGACAATGATCCCAAACACACCGCCCGGGCAACGAAGGAGTGGCTTCGTAAGAAGCATTTCAAGGTCCTGGAGTGGCCTAGCCAGTCTCCAGATCTCAACCCCATAGAAAATCTTTGGAGGAGTTGAAAGTCCGTGTTGCCCAGCGACAGCCCCAAAACATCACTGCTCTAGAGGAGATCTGCATGGAGGAATGGGCCAAAATACCAGCAACAGTGTGTGAAAACCTTGTGAAGACTTACAGAAAACGTTTGACCTGTGTCATTGCCAACAAAGGGTATATAACAAAGTATTGAGAAACTTTTGTTATTGACCAAATACTTATTTTCCACCATAATTTGCAAATAAATTCATAAAAAATCCTACAATGTGATTTTCTGGATTTTTTTTCTTCTCATTTTGTCTGTCATAGTTGACGTGTACTTATGATGAAAATTACAGGCCTCTCTCATCTTTTTTAAGTGGGAGAACTTGCACAATTGGTGGCTGACTAAATACTTTTTTCCCCCACTGTAACAACATCCCACAACGCAGAGCAGGAAAACTGGTTGCCTAAGTATGATCCCCAATCAGAGACAACAAGCGACAGCTGCCTCTGATTGGAACCACACCGCCAAACATAGAAATACAAACCTAGAATATATTCAGCTAGAGTTCTATAGGCCAGGGCGTGACAGCACCACTTTTCCGTTATTTATTTTTTAGCATTTTTGAAAGAAGTAATTTTTTTCATTTCACTTCACCAATTTGGACTATTTTGTGTATGTCCATTACATGAAATCCAAATAAAAATCTATTTAAATTACAGGTTGTAATGCAACAATATAGGAAAAACACCAAGGGGGATGAATACTTTTGCAAGGCACTGTAAGGCTCAAAAGTAAGTAGTACAATATATAGTGAATAGGATGCCCAAAAAGACAGACCAACACAGACAGACAGACAGACAGACCAACACAGACAGACAGACCAACACAGACAGACCAAGACAGACAGACAGACAGACAGACAGACAGACAGACAGACAGACAGACAGACAGACAGACAGACAGACAGACAGACCAACACAGGCAGACAGACACACAGACCAACACAGACAGGCAGACAGTGAGACAGACCAACACAGACAGGCAGACAGTGAGACAGACAGACCAACACAGACAGGCAGACAGACAGACAGACCAACACAGACAGGCAGACAGTGAGACAGACAGACCAACACAGGCAGACAGACAGACAGACCAACACAGACAGGCAGACAGTGAGACAGATAGAAAGACAGACAGACAGGAGAGAGTTGGATAAAGGGAAGTAAACATAATAAAGTCAGTGGACATTCATGTTTTTCTTTCATTCTTCTCAGATGTATGTTTTAGATGAAGAACGTATTCTCTTGACCTGAAACAATTCAGTAGAAATGTGAGCATGCTGTCACTTACTGCTGTAGCTTCTGTGGTGACTCGGCAGGAGAAGCAGGTCATTCATTACACTATCTATTTTGAAAATGCAGCTTAGGCCCTCTGACTGCCATGTGTCTGTGTTCCTGCCTCTGTTAGCAGGAGAAAGGCACTGGAACATGTCTAGTAGCCCGGACCTAAATGCTACTGGCTATTTAATGGACCTCCCTCTGACAAGCACATGTTTTTTTACTATCCTTGTGGGGACCAAACAATTGATTCACATTCAAAATCCTATTTTCCCTTAACCCCTAACCCTTACTTAAAATAGCCTTTTTTCCTTTTGGGGACCGGCGAAATGTCCCCATTGTCTGATTTTTCTTTGTTTTACTATCCTTGGTGAGGACTTTTGGTCCCCACAAGGATAGTAAAACCAAACACACACACACACACACACACACAATGTAAATTCTAACAGACAGACACAAAGACAAAAAGGAGGCCAGTTGGATTACCTGCCACCACGGGGACTACCTTCCACTGACCTTATCTCAACACACACCCTCCTTTCCTGCCCCCTCTCTCTCTCTCATTTCAATTTCAATTTCAATTTAAGGGCTTTATTGGCATGGGAAACGTGTGTTAACATTGCCAAAGCAAGTGAAGTAGATAGTAAACAAAAGTGAAATAAACAATAAATATTAACAGTAAACATTACACTCAGAAGTTTCAAAAGAATAAAGACATTTCAAATGTCATATTATGATATATATACAGTGTTGTAACAATGTGCAAATAGTTAAAGTACAAATGGGAAAATAAATAAACAAAAATATGGGTTGTATTTACAATGGTGTTTGTTCTTCACTGGTTGCCCTTTTCTTGTGGCAACAGGTCACAAATCTTGCAGCTGTGATGGCACACTGTGGTTTTTCACCCAGTAGATAAGGGAGTTTATCAAAATTGGGTTGGTTTTCGAATTCTTTGTGGATCGCTGTAATCTGAGGGAAATATGTGTCTCTAATATGGTCATACATTTGGCAGGAGGTTAGGAAGTGCAGCTCAGTTTCCACCTCATTTTGTGGGCAGTGTGCACATAGCCTGTCTTCTCTTGAGAGCCAGGTTTGCCTATGGCGGCCTTTCTCAATAGCAAGGCTATGCTCACTGAGTCTGTACATAGTCAAAGCTTTCCTTAAGTTTGGGTCAGTCACCGTGGTCAGGTATTCTGCCACTGTGTACTCTCTGTTTAGGGCCAAATAGCATTCTAGTTTGCTCTGTTTTTTTGTTTCTTCTTTTCAATGTGTCAAGTAATTCTCTTTTTGTTTTCTCATGATTTGGTTGGGTCTAATTGTGTTGTTATTGTTGTTGTTGTTGTCCTGGGGCTGTGTGGGGTCTGTTTGTGTTTGTGAACAGAGCCCCAGCACAAGCTTACTTAGGGGACTCTTCTCCAAGTTCATCTCTCTGTAGGTGTGGTCCTCTGTAGCTCAGCTGGTAGAGCACGGCGCTTGTAACGCCAAGATAGTGGGTTCGATCCCCGGGACCACCCATACACAAAAATATGTATGCACGCATGACTGTAAGTCGCTTTGGATAAAAGCGTCTGCTAAATGGCATATTATTATTATTATGGCTTTGTTATGGAAGGTTTGGGAATCGCTTCCTTTTAAGTGGTTATAGAATTTAACGGCTCTTTTCTGGATTTTGATAATTAGCGGGTATTGGCCTAATTCTGCTCTGCATGCATTATTTGGTGTTTTACGTTGTACACGGAGGATGTTTTTGCAGAATTCTGCATGCAGAGTCTCAATTTGGTGTTTGTCCCATTTTGTGAATTCTTGGTTGGTGAGCGGACCCCAGACCTCAGAACCATAAACCATCTTTCTCTCTCCACTCCATCTATCTCTCCCCCTGACTGAATAAATCATCAAGAACAGGCTGTGTGGGTTTTTCCCCGGTAGAGAAAAAGAGTGAATGACAGAAAGAGGGAAAGAGGGAGGGGGCATCAGCTCCTTGGTCTTCATGGTGCCGCTTGCTTGGTGGTGCCCCTGGCTCAGTGTTGTTGCAGACTCTGGGGCCTTTCAGAACAGGTGTATATATACTGAGATCATGTGACAGATCATGTGACACTTATATTGCACACAGGTGGACTTTATTTAACTAATTATGTGACTTCTGAAGGTAATTGGTTGCACCTGATCTTATTTAGGGGCTTCATAGCAAAGGGGGTGAATACACATGCACACACCACATTTCCGTTATGTATTTTATCGAATTTTTTGAAACAAGTAATTTTTTAAATTTTACTTCACCAATTTGAACTATTTTGTGTATGTCCATTATATGAAATCCAAATGAAAATCCATTTAAATTACAGGTTGTAATGCAACAAAATAGGAAAAAAACGCCAAGGGGGATAAATACATTTGCAAGGCACTGTACACTGTAAAGTGGACCAATGACACCACTCTGCCATGTCAACGAGTTCCCTGGCTGGAAGTCTTCTAGAGGTCAATTAAGATAACGTGTGATGGATGTTTCAGAGACAGCTGACAGTTAGTCATTCAGACAAAACACTGTCTGATTATAGTCTGACATGAACAATCGAAATTCGTGCCCCTTGACATACGCACGTACACAAAACACCCATCATACCAAAACACTAGTTATTACTGTATAATAATAGGTGGAAGACTGTGCCTTGGGGGTTTTCACTGTATGAATCAAAGGAGTGAAATCACTATGGCGAGCATTGCCACTGAACAAGCCACAACTTATGTTTCCCTGTAAAACGCTGAGCCACATAGCGGGAAAACAGTGTAGTCATAAAAGAATGAACAGAGACCATCCGTGGGTATACATCATGTGCATCACGTGCAATCATTTTTTTGAGGGGAGTGATACGCGTGTGAACTGTTGGAAATTCTGTCTTCTTTTCAGTAAGTGTATTCTTTTTGTAAAAAAAAGAATATGAAAAATAAAACACTCCCCTGAGTCAATACATGTTAGAATCACATTTGGCAGTGATTACGGCTGTGAGCCTTTCTGGATAAGTATCTAATAGCTTTGCACACCTGGATTGTACAATATTTGCACGTTATTCTTTTTTAAATTCTTCAAGCTCTGTCCGGTTGGTTGTTGATCAATTCTAGACAGCCATTTTCAAGTCTTGCCATAGATTTTCACGCCGATTTAAGTCAAAACTGTAACTAGGCCACTCAGGAACATTCAATGTCGTCTTGGTAAGCAACTCCAGTGTATATTTAGCCTTGTGTTTTAGGTTATTGTCCTGCTGAAAGGTGAATTTGTCTCCTAGTGTCTGTTGGAAAGCAGATCGAACCAGATTTACCTCTAGGATTTTGCCGAATTTGGCCCGAGGGTGGTTTTATTTGGCCTCCCATGTTTTCTGAGATTTTTATTTTTTATTTATTATTTTTTGTTGGAGATAAAAGACTGTAAAAACACCAGGAAATCAGCTCCAGGTGATTTTTATTTGGGAAATCTGTTCCCAAGTATTTCCACGCATAATATAGAGACACGTGATCATATATAAATCTAACCAAGGTTAGAAATTATTATGTTTTAGCAAAGTATTGTATCTGTTTGGGCGTCTTGCGGTCAATTTGGCCTGCGGCTGAATCTAGTTGATGATCGCTGCTGTACAAGCTTCCTTCTTTTCAATCTGTCAATTAGGTTATCTGTCACGGTTCCCTAAGACAGAACCCAGAAGCAGACCAGGACAAGGAGAGTTGAACGAAGGTGAGGGTTTATTACAGATTCAAAAGGTGCAGAATAATCCAGGAGACGGAGGCGGGTGGCGGGAGATGAGTAGGTGGAGGTGAAGTGGCAGATTAAACGATGGCACGGCAGGGGTTGGGTGAGGTTCGGGAGAATGATGTTAATGGCTACCGATCCGGCAGGGAATGGATGTTAGACCAGAGCCTAAGAAGGGTGATGATCAGGACCAGGTGTGCAGATTGCTGATGGGATGCAGGTGCGGAAATCAAGAGAGCTCCCCGGAGCGTTCCAGCACCCTCGGGAAACTGGAGAGATCACGAGCAGAACAACTAGACCACAGACAGGACCCGACTCAGACTGCCGGGATCGTTACAGTACCCCCCTCCGGGACGCCACCGGGCGGACTCCCGGAGCGCCAGGATGGAGCGGTAGAAGTCACTGATGAGGTCGGCATCTAGGATCTGTCGCCGCGGAATCCAACTCCTCTCTTCAGGACCATACCCCTCCCAGTCCACGAGATACTGAAACCCCGGCCCCGCCGTCTGGAATCCATGATCGTCGCACCGTGTAGGCAGGACCACCTCCGATCATCCGAGGAGGAGGAGGAGGAGGCGGAGGAGGCAACAGAGGACTGAGGAAAACAGGCTTGAGGCAGGAGACATGAAAGGTGGGATGGACTCTGAGCGTCCTCGGGAGTTTGAGTCGAACTGCCACCGGATTGATCACCTTCTCCACCACAAACGGACCAATGAACTTGGTAACAACTTCCTAGACTCAGTCCGAAGGAAGATCCCGTGTAGCCACCAGACCCTATCTCCGATGGTGTAGGTGGGAGCGGGGATCGGCGACGATTCGCCTGGAGCTGATACCGGTCCGAACTCCTAAGGAGTGCCTTTCTGGCCCGATGCCAGGTCCGGTGGCAAACGAATATGGGCCTGAACAGAAGGCACTGAGAGCTCCCTCTCTGAGAAGGGAACAAGGGAGGTTGGTAGCCATACAGGCACTGGAAGGAGACATCCCAGTGGCAGATGTAGGGAGAGTATTGTGGGCATACTCAACCCAAGGCAACTGGAGACCCAGGAGGTGGGGTTGGAAGAGGCCAGGCAGCGTAGCGTGGATTCCATCTTCTGGTTGGCTCTCTCCGCCTGACCATTAGATTGGGGGTGAAACCCAGATGTGAGACTGACTGTAGCTCCAATGGCCAAACAGAAGGACTTCCAGACAGCAGAGGTAAACTGAGGGCCACGGTGGAAACGATATCACTGGGCAAACCGTGGACCCTGAAAACCTCCCCTAACCAGGATCTCGGACGTCTCCGAGGCAGAGGGAAGCTTGGCAATTGGCACAAAGTGGGCGAACTTGCTGAATCTGTCCACGATAGTCAGAGCGACCGTGTTCCCCTCGGAGCGGGCAACCCAGTGACAAAGTCCAGGGCCAGATGCGACCATGGTGCGCGGGGAATAGGAAGGTGAAGTAGTCCAGAGCTGGGCCGATTGGTACTCTTATTCTGCGCACCACTGGACAGGCAGCAACATAACCCCGAGTATCCTCGGCCATGGCAGGCCACCAAAAACGTCTGCGAAGAAACGCCATCGTCCGAGCCACGCCAGGGTGACAAGCCATCTTGCTGGCGTGGGACCATTTGAGGACCGCGGGGCGAACCGACTCAGGCACAAACAACCGACCGGGTGGACCGTTACGGGGACCGGGCTGCGTCGAAGGGCCGCCATCACCTCCTCCTCAATCTTCCACCTAACAGCTCCCACGGCGCAGTTCCGGGGGAGAATTGTCTCGGTCTTGGACCCACTCTCCTCCGTCTTGGAGAACATCCAGACAAGGCGTCCGCCTTGCCGTTCTTAGATCCAGGTCGGAACGTCAGGGAAAAAATTGAATCGTCCGAAAAACAACGACCACCTGGCCTGACCGGGAGTTGAGGCGTCTAGCGATTGCACGTAAGCAAGATTCTTGTGGTCAGTCCAGACAATAAACGGTTGCTCCGCCCCCTCCAACCAGTGGCGCCACTCCTCCAAGGCAAGTTTCACCGCGAAGCTCCCGGTTACCCACATCGTAATTCCTCTCCGCAGGCGAAAGGCGGACGCGAGTAGTAGGCGCAGGGATGGAGTTTACTGTCCGTGGAGCATCGCTGCGACAGGATGGCGCCAACTCCCACATCAGACGCGTCCACTTCAACGACGAACTGACGGGCCGTGTCCGGTTGAGAGAGAATCGTGCGTTGGTGAATCGCCTCTTCAAATCCAGAAACGCCGATCCGCCTCCGGATTCCACTTGAAGCTCCTGATACTGGAAGTCAAGGCAGTTAACGGAGCGGCCACACGGCTGTAATCCCGGATGAATCTGCGGTAGAAATTCGCAAACCCCAAAAAATCTCTGGAGCTGCAATCTCGTACCGGGCTGGGCCCATTCCAGAACCGGCTCTAACCTTCTCCTGGTCCATCCTAATCTCTCCCCTGGAGATGATGTACCCGAGAAAGGATGTTGTGTGGGCGTGAAACTCGCACTTCTCGGCCTTCCGAACAGGCGATTCTCCAACAATCGCTGCAGAACCTGCCGGACATGCTGGACGGTTGGTCGGAAGGTTCCTTCGAGAAGATCAGAATGTCATCCAGATAAACAAACACAAAGAGACCGATCATGTCTCTCAGGACGTCGTTCACCATACTCTGGAATACCGCTGGAGCATTGGTCAGTCAAAACGGCATCACCTGATACTCGGCGACCCATCGCGTGTTGAAACCCGTCAACCACTCGTCTCCCTCTCTGATCCGGACCATGTGATACGCATTGCGTGGTCTAGCTTGGTGAACACCGTAGCACCCTGTAAGGGAGTCGAAGGCAGAACTCATCAAGGGCAGGGGATACTTGTTCTTGACCGTGATGTCATTCAACCCCCGATAATCAATACACGGTCGAAGAGAGCCATCCTTCTTACCCACAAAGAAGAATCCTCCCCCAGGGGGTGATGACGAGGGACGAACGAGACCAGCCGCTAGGGACTCCTTGATGTAGGTCTCCAAAGCCTCACGTTCAGGTCGGGAGATACTGTATAACCTTCCCTTGGGGTAGACAGCTCCAGGGAACAGGTTGATGGCACAATCATATGGTCGGTGGGGGAGGGAGTGACAGAGCCTTCTGCTTACTGAACACTTCCCCCAAATCGGTGATATGTCTCGGGAACCAGGGACAAATCTGGGGGTTTAGCCTCAACCACCTGACTGGGAACCGAATGGGGACAGGCAGTCTTGAGACAGTTAGCATGACAATCAAGGCTCCAACTCGTTACCTTGCCCGTCACCCAATCGAACGTGGGATTGTGTTCCTTCAGCCAGGGGTATCCAAGGACCAGAGGAACATGGGAAGGCGGCAGAATGAAGAATGAAATCATCTCCGAATGATTCCCCGACAACAGCATCTTAACGGTTCAGTCCTCATCGTGATACGTGCCAGACTACTGCCGTTCAGAGTGGTCGCTTAATGGCTTCCGGCAATTGCTCCTTGGAAAGCCCCAGCTGTTCCACCAACTCGGCATCAAGAAAGCTTCCGTCGGCACCTGAATCGACAAGCGTTAATCGCTAAGCTCTGATTCCTGTTCACAAGGGTAGCCGAAACGGGGGTCTGACAGAGGTACTGAGAGGTTGAAACTGGCTCGCTAAAAGTCCTCCCAACTTTAGCGAGCCGGGCAGTTTGACGACCGCCGGGAACAAGTGGAGATGTAATGTCGAGCTACCACAGTAGAGGCAACAGTTGGTCTTACGTCTATGTTGACGCTCCTCCTTGGTTAACCCGTGCCGCCCCACTTGCATGGGTTCAGAATCGGGAGAGAGAACCTCTCCACTAATCCTTTGTGGTGGAGAATGATCGACGTGTTCTGGTCCACCACCCGACCCGACTGGGAACTGAGAAGCTGATCGATTGGACCGGACCCCATTGCTTCTCCTCCTTCGCTCTCGGACTCGATTATCCACCCGAATAGACAAGGCTACCAAGCTGTCCAGGTCACTAGGCTCCGGATAGGAGATCAACTCATCCTTGAGCTGCTCCGACAGACCCTGGTAAAGGCCGCTTGCAGAGACTCCTCATTCCACCCACTCTCTCCACAGCCAACGTCTTGAACTCGATCACGAAGTCGGCCACGCTGCGAGTTCCTTGGCGAAGCGAAAACAGGCGCCTAGCTGCGTCCCTCCCACGGACGGAATGGTCGAAGAGCTTCCCTCATCTCGGCCGTGAACCCCTGGTATGAAGCCATGCAGGATCCTGTCGTTCCCAAACGGCTGAAGCCCACTCCAGCGCTCGACCACGCAGCAACTCAATCAAAGGCTATCCTAGCCTTGTCTGTGGCATAAGAGTAGGGCTGTAGATCGAACACTAATCCACACTGCATAAGGAAGGAACGGCATCTTCCCAGCTCCCCCTCATATTTATCCGGCGTCGGAACCTTGGGCTCACGGAAGGACACAGCTCCAGAAGCGGCAGGCGAGATGGGTGAAACCGGTAGTGGATCCTCCACCGGAAACTCGCGTTGGTTCTGGACCTCCGTCAGACCGGTAGAAAGGTTCCGAACTGACACGCGATCTCCTGTAGTGCCGTGCTATGTTGTCCCAACATCTTCTCCTGATGGGAAATGGCATGGCGAACAGAGTCCAGATCCGCTGGGTTCATTAATGGCCGGATCGTTCTGTCACGGTTCCCTAAGACAGAACCCAAAGCAGACCAGGACAAGGAGAGTTGAACGAAGGTGAGGGTTTATTACAGATTCAAAGGTGCAGAATAATCCAGGAGACGGAGCGGGTGGCGGAGATGAGTAGGTGGAGGTGAAGTGGCAGATTAAACGATGGCACGGCAGGGGTTGGGTGAAGGTTCGGGAGAATGATGTTAATGGCTGCCCATCCGGCAGGGAATGGATGTTAGACCAGAGCCTAAGAAGGTGATGATCAGGACCAGGTGTGCAGATTGCTGATGGGATGCAGGTGCGGAAATCAAGAGAGCTCCCCGGAGCGTTCCAGCACCCTCGGGAAACTGGAGATCACGAGCAGAACAACTAGACCACAGACAGGACCCGACTCAGACTGCGGGATCGTACATTATCATTGTGTAGTAACTACAGGGTGAATCCATCCACAGTTTTCTGCTATCACAGCCATTCAACTCCGTAACTGTTTTAAAGTCACCATTCCCTGAGGGGTTTACTTCCTCCCCGGCAACTGAGTTAGGAAGGATGCATGTATCTTTGTAGTGACTGGGATTATTGATACACCATCCAAAGTGTAATTAATAAATTCACTGTGGTCAAAGGGATATTCAATGTTTGCTTTTTTTATACCAATAGGCACCCTTCTTTGCGAGGCATTGGAAAACCTCCCTGGTCTTTGTGGTTGAATCTGTGTTTGAAATTCACTGCTCGACTGAGGGACCTTACAGATAATTGTATGTGTGGGGTACAGAGACTTATTATGTGACTTGTTAAGCACATTTTTATGCCTGAACTTATCAAGGCTTGCCATAACAAAGGGGTTGAATACATTTCAGCTTTTCATTTGTAATTAATTTGTAAAAATGTTGACAAACATAATTCCACTTTGACATAATGGGGTATTGTGTGTAAGCCAGTGGCCATTTTAAATTCAGGCTGTAACACAACAAAATGTAGAAAGAGTCAAGGGGTGTGAATACTTTCTGAAGGCACTGTATATATATCATTTATTTACAAGTCCACAAATCGATGGACAAATCGCAGATTGCGCCTTTAATGAACAAAACCTGAAGTGGAGATACACTTAAGCTGCTTTTATGCAGCCAACACATAGATCCAGCTGCCAATCAAGCCGGTGCTACATGGTGGGTAAAGAGTGGGCAATAATAACATTTGAGTGCATTAACACAGTGAATTGGCTCCATTAGAGAAACCCTCGTCCATGTCTCGAGAACACACTTACCTCCCCCGTTTGGCGGTCGGTGACACCTTGCCAGGAGAGATAGAGATAGAGTGAGAGGAGAGAGAGCGAGAGAGGGGGGAGGAGAGACAGAGCGAGAGAGAGAGATAGAGTGAGAGGAGAGAGAGCGAGAGAGGGGGGAGAGAGATGGGCTAGTGTGTACTGTATGAATCTGTACAGACTGGAATTTGTTAAATGAAGCATAAAAAATGCATAATTCTTGTGCTTGTAAGAATACACATTTAGATTAATTTATTCAACAATACAATGTTAGCTGTGTGATGTCTCAAATGCTTTACATTTTTAACTAGGGTTATCTTACCTCATGCAGCTTACATTCTGTCTGGCATAATACAGCTCTTTTGGAGTCAGATATGCTGTGATCGCTGTGCTCTCTGAAGGATAAAAATTCATTATGCACACACACACACACACACACACACACACACACACACACACACACACACACACACACACACACACACACACACACACACACACACACACACACACACACACACACACACACACACACACACACACACACATACACACACACACACCACCCCCATACACAGAGATGTCTAAAAAGCCTGCTCATCTATAATACATACACCATGCTTTCCCTTCGAACAATAAACTCAGTACCCTCCCTCTTTCTCACATCTCCATTGAAAATTCTTCTTAGTCCAGGGCTAAGATTTGTTTTTGTTTAATGTCCAAATCATCTTAAAGTTACTTTATTGAGCTACACATTCAATTTTAGACACTAGATAAATAGATTTCTAGATGTCTTTCTTTCACTCAGGTGAGACAATACCACCTACTGCAGAGATTCAGATCAGATCTGAAGTGGGTGAAAGAAGGCCTCATATAATTCCATCTACATCCTCTAAAACCCACAGCAAAACGAAGGCCATTTTCTTAATTTCTCTTTCAACATGGTTGAACACCCCACCGCAATTAATTGGCTTTGGCCTGTAGCTTAAGAGGAAAATACACTGGCAACACTGCCTTGGTTAAAAGCACCAGGCGTTGCTAAGACAAAGCTCTCAGTCCCTCCCACGCCACACGGCAGAGGCTCTATGGAGTTGATTGGTGCAGGTCGCTGATTATGAGTGAATGGGAGTGACTGGGTGTTAATGGCTTATGAAGGTGAATTCAGAGACTTGTCATATTCTCATCGGGATGCCGACTTGAAAAAGCAACGCCAGAGAGAGGAAGGAGTGTGCTCAGCCCATAGTGACATCTACACAGCTACCAGCAAGAGGTAACGTTCCAAGAAGATAATGTTGTTGGTTGGCACAATCTTTCCCCCCACTGAGTGCTAGGATTCTACTTAATTCCATCATTATTTTAAATTAGTGTAGCGTGGACAGCATTGCACTGTGACAGCCAAGACAAGAAGTAACCAGTTAGTTTTGTCACAGTATCTCTATCCCTATCCATATGCTTCCAAATAGCATGATATAATCTATTGTAGACATCTCTACGCTCCGACTACGCTACACACACTTCAGCGTGTATGCTTGACACACACATGCGTTTCGGCACACTACGCACGCACGACGCTGCACATACGCTCTAATCTATTCAGGAAATATGATTATACGATTATATGGGTGTACTGATCTCCGGCGTTCTTATATCAGAATAATTTATGTAAGACGGAGAATTAGTCATTCCTCGGTTGCTGTTAGGAGGAGAGGAATCGTAATAACACACCGGCTATGCAAAACACAGACAAAGAATCCTAATGAAAGATAAGTCTCTCCGATGCACTTTCCATGTGCCACTCCTTTTGTCTCGCTAGCCCAGGGCAGAAAGTGATTAAGTAGGAGTCATAATTCTTTGGATCTGTAATTGTAGCCTTTGGATTCCTCTGGAGGTGTGTGTGTGTGTGTGTGTGTGTGTGTGTGTGTGTATGTGCGTGTGCGTGCATGCGTGTTTGAGAGTACAGTCTCTGTTGCTGTGTTTCTGGCTCCAGGCTTTCTCATGTCTCTGTTGAGGTTTTTCCAGTCCAGTACTTTATGAGGGAAAAGAGAGATGTAACAAGAGGCTTTCACTTCCAATACCATTAATTAAAACATTAGTGAGGGGATTTGCAGCCTAAGGATCTTCTTTTGTCTTTGTGGTACAGTAGAAGTTAATTCAAAGGGCAGCTTGCTTTTCCAGTCGTTATGTGGCACAAACTGTAATGATGCATTGGAGGCAGCATATGTTTGCTAGCACTGTGAATAAGTTAATTGTTTCGCCCCACAGTTAGCCATGTATGTAATGTTAGCTAGCAAGCTAGAGTAATTTAGTTTGTTAGTTTATATTACACTAGATATCAAGCTAGCACATTAGTTAGTTGACGTTCGCTAGCTAAAGTTATTTACAGCTAGTTAGAAACCGCTCCTACACTCTTTTTCTAGGCAACCGTAACGCAGTCATATCAAAAACATCCAGTTGTCTTTACATTGTTGTGTTTACATTTCATCCATTGTGACGAAATCCTCTTTCCATGCATATCATGATTTCTTGCTGCTACTTGTGTTGTCATGCTGTTCCGGTTTATTGAAGTCAGTAGCCTACTGCTCACGTGTTTGAGGTTCCAATGTTGACACTGATTGCGCCCCAAATGGAACCATATTCCCTATATAGTACATTACTTTTTATCAAAAGGGTACCATTTGGGAAGCAGACACTGTTTTTGAATGGTGACCTTAGTTGATCCGCTGTGTCCCAGATGTCTGATCCTTTGAGGGTTTTACTATGGGCCTTTTGTTAATAACCCCCCTACTACAAAACACACAACACACACACACGCAGAGGGTGATTAACAATACAGATACATTTAGGAGTGTCAGGAATTTCTGGAGGAATAAAACCAGCCCAGGGGACAGCTAAATTTTGTGCGTGTTTGTGTGTGTGAGTATGAGTATTAATGAGTGTGAGCATGTCAGTGTGTTTGTGCGTATGTGTATGTGGGCACACTTGTGCGTGTCTTTGTGTGTGTGCGCTTGTGAGTGTGTGTGTGTGTCTGTGTGTGTGTGTGTGTGTGTAGTATTTATGTTTAAGAGCTAAATGGACAGACAGGGGTAATGGGGAGAGGATTACAGTAACACCTAGCAGTGTTGTAAATGTAGATGGAAGGCCTCTGGATTTCTAATTATGAATGGAGAATAATCCCTTGCTTGCTGTGTATCTGTGTGTGTCTGTGTTTTTTTATTTTACCAGGCAAGTCAGTTAAGAACAAATTCTTATTTACAATGACGGCCTACACCGGCCAAACCCGGACGACGCTGGGCCAATTGTGCGCCGCCCTATGGGACTCCCAATCACGGCCGGTTGTGATACAGCCTGGAATCGAACCAGGGGGTCTGTAGTGACGCCTCAAGCACTGAGATGCAGTGCCTTAGACCGCTGCACCGTGTGTGTGTGTGTGTGTGTGAGAGAGAGTTTGTGATGCTTTAGGGAGCTGGAATGTAAGTGATCAGTGTCTGTAGTAGTATTTCAGTGACCAGATGTGTATGTGTATTCAGACTTACCTTAAACTAAACCTGTATGCATCTCAATAGAAGGATATGCATTGTTAGGCTTGGTTCTTTTGGTGGGGGTTGAACTCATAATTGTGTTTCTGTTGGTAACACTGCAGGACATTATGCTATGGTTTGTAATGTGTTTATGTTATACAGTGGGGAGAACAAGTATTTGATACACTGCAGATTTTGCAGGTTTTCCTACTTACAAAGCATGTAGTGGTCTGTAATTTTTATCATAGGTACACTTCAACTGTGAGAGACGGAATCTAAAACAAAAATCTAGAAAATTGATTTGTATGATTTTTAAGTAATTAATTTGCATTTTATTGCATGACATAAGTATTTGATACATCAGAAAAGCAGAACTTAATATTTGGTACAGAAACCTTTGTTTGCAATTACAGTGATCATACGTTTCCTGTAGGTCTTGACCAGGTTTGCACACACTGCAGCAGGGATTTTGGCCCACTCCTCCATACAGACCTTCTCCAGATCCTTCAGGTTTCGGGGCTGTCTGCTGGGAAGTACGGACATTCAGCTCCCTCCAAAGATTTTTCTATTGAGTTTAGGTCTGGAGACTGGCTAGGCCACTCCAGGACCTTGAGATGCTTCTTACGGAGCCATTCCCCCTTAGTTGCCCTGGCTGTGTGTTTCAGGTCAATGTCATGCTGGAAGACCCAGCCACGACCCATCTTCAATGCTCTTACTGAGGGAAGGAGGTTGTTGGCCAAGATCTGCGCAATATATGGCCCCATCCATCCTTCCCTCAATACGGTTGCAGTCGTCCTGTCCCCTTTGCAGAAAAGCATCCCCAAAGAATAATGTTTCCACCTCCATGCTTCATGGATGGGATGGTGTTCTTGGGGTTGTACTCATCCTTCTTCTTCCTCCAAACACGGCCAGTGGAGTTTAGACCAAAAGCTATATTTTTTGTCTCATCAGACCACATGACCTTCTCTCATTCCTCCCTCTGGATCATCCAGATGGTCATTGGCAAACTTCAGACGGGGCCTGGACAGGCGCTGTCTTGAGCAGGGGGACTCTTGCGTGCGCTGCAGGATTTTAATCCATGACGGCGTAGTGTGTTACTAATGGTTTTCTTTGAGACTGTGGTCCCAGCTCTCTTCAGGTCATTGCCCAGGTCCTGCCGTGTAGTTCTGGGCTGATCCCTCTACTTCCTCATGATCATTGATGCCCCACGAGGTGAGATCTTGCATGGAGCCCCAGACCGAGAGGTGATTGACCGTCATCTTGAACTTCTTCCATTTTCTAATAATTGCGCCCAACAGTTGTTGCCTTCTCACCAAGCTGCTTGCCTATTATCATGTAGCCCATCCCAGCCTTGTGCAGGTCTACAATTTTATCCCTGATGTCCTTACACAGCTCTCTGGTCTTGGCCATTGTGGAGAGGTTGGAGTCTGTTTGATTGAGTGTGTGGACAGGTGTCTTTTATACAGGTAACGAGTTCAAACAGGTGCAGTTAATACAGGTAATGAGTGGAGAACAGGAGGGCTTCTTAAAGAAAAACTAACAGGTCTGTGAGAGCCGGAATTCTTACTGGTTGGTAGGTGATCAAATACTTATGTCATGCAATAAAATGCAATTAATTACTTAAAAATCATACAATGTGATTTTCTGGATTTTTGTTTTAGATTCCGTCTCTCACAGTTGAAGTGTACCTATGATAAAAATTACAGACCTCTACATGCTTTGTAAGTAGGAAAACCTGCAAAATTGGCAGTGTATCAAATACTTGTTCTCCCCACTGTAACCATTCTGTAAGTAATTTGAAGAGAGGGAGAGGGAGAGGGAGAGGGAGGGAGAGGGAGAGGGAGAGGGAGGGAGAGGGAGAGGGAGAGGGAGAGGGAGAGGGGAGAGAGGGAGAGGGAGGGAGGGAGAGGGGAGGGAGGGAGAGGGAGGGGAGAGGGGGGAGTGGGAGTGGGAGAGGAAGGGAGAGAGGGAGAGAGAAGGAGAAGGAGAGGAGAGGGGGGAGAGAGAGGAAGGAGAGGGGGAGCGAGAGGAGAAGGAGAGAGAGGAGGGGGAGGGAGAGAGAGAGGGAGGCTGAGAGGGAGAAGGGGATGGAGAGGGGGGGAGAAGGAGAGGGAGAAGGGAGTTAGAGGGGGAGGGAGAGGTAGAAGGAGAAGGGGAGAGGGAGGAGAAGGAGAGGGAGAAGGAGCGGCAGAGGGGGAGGGAAAGGGAGATGGAGAGGGAGATGGAGAGGGAGAGGGAGAGGGAGAAGTAAAGGGAGAGAGGGAGAGGGAGAGGGAGGGAGGGAGAGGGAGGGGGAGAGGGGGGAGTGGGAGTGGGAGAGGGAAGGAGAGAGGAGGAGAGAGAGGGAGAAGGAGAGGAGAGGGGGAGAGAGAGGAAGGAGAGGGGGAGCGAGAGGAGAAGGAGAGAGAGGAGGGGGAGGGGGAGAGAGAGA